>NC_135874.1:15429200-15541700 GCF_031162955.1 Sander vitreus
GTATTTATATAGTGTTTTTCTAGTCTTAACGACTACTCAGCGCTTTTACATAGTACATTACATTACCCATTCACACACTGGTGGCCGAGGCTGCCATACGAGGTGCCACCTGCTCATCAGATAAACATTTACACACCGATGGCGCAGCATCGGGGGAAATTCGGGGTTCAGTGTCTTGCCCAAGGACACTTCAACACGGAACTGCAGGGTCAGGGATTGAACCACCAACCTTCCGATGGGTAGGCAACCGCTCTTACCACTTGAGCCACAGCTTGCTAGTCTGGGCGGGGAGAGAGAGGTGCGCTCAGAAAAGTTAAAACATTTAGAGACCGACAACACAGTTAACAGTTACAGTTAATTCCCTGATGGGTATTTTTTATGAAAGATATAGATTTTCAGCGGAGGGAATTACGTATAGGCTATTTATCGGCTTCTTCAGCCGTTCGTTGCCAATGGCAACATCGGCTTGAATTATGTTTTTAAATTTTTTATTTGCTCTCAAGATTGCTTACTCACTGCCAGGGTTGCAACTGAAATAAAAGGCTAAAGCAACAACAGTTTATGGAAAGCACAAGTGTAATTATGGTCAGATCTATTCCCTGAGTGATGGAGAAGTGATATTAATAAGCGTTGTGATTTACGCATTTACAGCGTTGGCTATTTTTTTGCCAGCTTTCCTTCCGGTTCAAAGAAGCAGCGACTGTATTGCGTTTTGCCTGTAAAACCGTGCCAGCGTTCTTCATATTTATGTAGAATTATAGTTGTATCTTCTTATTTAAAATATTGGGCTCATGTAGATGTTTACGATTGGTCATGCTGTGCAAACACCGCCTCTTTTATGTGAACATGCGCACGTTGCTGGATTGGGAAACCCTGGCCTGATTGAACTAGTTGTTAACCACCGTAGTGACACAGCTTATGCAGGACCGCGGTTGTTAGGTTAGGTAAAGCCGGGTAACTGAAATCAATCCAGGGCATGTTGATCTTGATTCGTAGTACAGGCCTCTGGTGAACAAACAGGTAAACACAACAACACAGGAGGAGCACCATATCCTCACCTTCTGCGGCTTGCTGTTCAGACTGAAGGCTCTGTTGCAGCTCGCTGACAGTTTCCTGCAGGTTGAGCTGATCTCTGTTCCGGTTAGCTCGCTCAGAAGAAAGCAGCTGCATCAGGCGTAAAGAACAATTAGGAACACGAAAAATTGACACACATCAAATAAAATACTTTTTACATAACATTTCAATTCGATAAGAACTGTAAATGAGGAACATGAGGAAATTCTACCTCATCCTTGCGGTCAGACTCTTGTGAAATCACAACGATCTGCTCTTCGAGTTTTGCAATTTGCTGCAACAGCTTGCTGTTCTTTAGCTCCTCCTCGTTAAACTGTGTCTGGACATGGCTAGCTTGCTCCTGTTGAGAAATTAGAGAAAGTATGAGTTTGTGTTTTTTTTGTACACACATTTGGAGGATAATCCACGTTGGTGTACCTGCACTTGACGGAGTTCCTCAGTCAAGGCCATTTCAGCCATGTCCGAAGGAGGCGACTCGGTCCAAATGTTGTCTGCACTATTGCCTGTCCCATTCAGGTGGTCCGGGCTAGAGAGAGGCACAAGACGGGTCCGCAAGTTGTATGCTTTGGTGGGCGTGGTGAGAATCTGGTATAATAGACATTTGAAGGATAAAAGATAATTAATTTTCACAAAGCTTTTTAGAGAATCTGCAAGACAAAGGAAAATATACTGAATATAGAGAGGTTTGCTCACAGTAATCTGAATACAAATCAACATCCACTCACCTTTATAGTTTCAACGTGAATTCTGTTCAGCTCAGAGACCTCCTTTTTTTTGTAAGCGTTTGTGGCTTCCAAAATGTTCTCCAAATGCCTGTTGGACTTGTCAAGGTATCTTTTCTCAGACTCCAGCTGAGATATTTGTTTCCTAAAACACAAAGCACCATTCAAAAACCAAATTAAGCACTGCAAAACGTACTTTATAACTCTGTAAAGGCATTGCATGAAAAATTGCATATTTCATTAAGATCACAAGATACTTTTTTACAAATAAATAAAAAGATATTCTAGTGATCAGCTTCTTCCTGAAGCTAGAAATCAGAGCTGGGCAATACTATATTAATATATACAACAAGTGGATTTAACAAGTAAGGGAGAATTGTCACATCATTAAATATATGAAACAGTAATATTGTTTTTCCAAATTAACCAGCCCAAGTGTAAGTCAGGAAACTAACATGCTCTCTCTTTTTCTAATTATAAAACCGTATTAACTCCTACATACATTTTGCCTCATTTCACTGCAAAGACAGCAGTTACTGAAAAAGAAATATGTCCATTAAAAGAACCATGTAAACTGTGTTCACAAAGGTGCTCTACCAAATTTCATGAAGGCAAAAGATATTGGAATTTTATTTCTTTTGCTATTTCTAAACATCTGCTAAGCTTTTCTGAATAAAGCCCATGTGAATTTGGTTTAAGAGTAGTTTTCCTCTTTAAATACCCTCCTTACTTGGTGACTTCTTTGTACTCTTCAAAGGCCTGAAAGGCGCCTGTGAGGTCGGACTGTTTCTGAAGCAGCTGAGCCTTCAGCTTCTCAATTGTAGCTGCCGAGACAGTATCTACAGGCACAGGGGTTGAAGAGGCTGCTGGAGCTGTGGAGCAACATGAGTGTATTGACATGCATACAGATAAAGCATAATACATGTACTTGGCCTTTTCTTGGATGAAGCTGATAATTATCTTACTCTCTGTGAGTCTTTCTGTCTCCATAGCCCTCTGGAAGGCCTCTTCCAGCCCAGCAGCAACTTGGACTGCAGCCTCTTCAGTTTTCACCACTGATTCAAGAGAACGAAGTTGACGGTTCTCCTCCCTTAGGCTGAAGTTTTCCGCTGCATAACGAGTCATTTTTGGGTGATGTTCAACCTAATAGGACAGAGTTGTGTACATGGAAAAACGGGGTTGAACAGATACAACATTTGAGGAAAAGAACTAATAGAGAGGATCTGATGTAACTCTACTGTGCCTTTCAGAGTAAGCAATTGTGAAGAAACCTACAGTATCTTGGATTTTAGAGGAAATAAATAATGTAAACATAAAAAAACATTTTGTACAGCTGAACTATAGGTTCTCCACACTAGCCGTGTAGCCACACATTACACACATGCCTCATTTCCACTGCATGGTTCGGCTCAACTCAACTCACTTTTGGTACCAGGTGCTTTTTCTCAATTTCGTTATCCACTGCAGATAGTAGCACATCAATGTAGGCGAGTCGAGTCAAGTCGAGCCGGTAACATGCAGTCATCATCATTGGGTTAGGCAGTGTTTAAATTGTATTAGATTTTGTACCTGATCTCTTAAGACCTTGATCTCTTCTTTCAGCTGGTCAATCAGCATCTGAGACTCCTTGTCTGACAGTAAGCCTTGGCCCGCCTTCAATTTTTTCTCAAGGCGATAGATGTGGTCCTCTCGAAACCTGACAATCATTCGGCTGGAATGGATGAACTTGTCTTTCTGGGTCCAGGCCTCCTCAAGCTGAGCCACTTTCTCGAGCAGCACCTGAGTGTTTTTAAACATTACTGTAAGTTTCCCTTTGCCAACAGTATTTCCTCACAGCAGCATAATTTCCACACACAAAACATTTCCCATACCCTCTTCTCTTCTTCTCGCTTCCTCCAAAGATGAATAGCAGCCATAAACTTTGCTTTATATGAGACATCATGTTGAATTTCTATGGATGGACGTAATGAGAAAAGCTGATTTAAACTTTGCAACATACCAGATCACATCTGTTGTAGGGCATCTGTAAAACATGTAGGGCTGTAACGAATATCTTACTTTTTATTTTATTTTTTACATTTGAAGATTCTATTGGAGTTTTACAAATGAAGCTTTCAAATGTCTAGTCAATTTTTATTGACATCATCGCCTGAAAAATAAATCCTCAAAAAATATCAAAAATATCCTCAATTTTAAGTCTTTTTATTATTAAAATCAACTTTGTTTAATGAATATAACTCGTCAGTTTCATAAACATAAATACATGTAGGCAGCAGGTTAATCCAATAAGGGCATAAAATAATAATAAAATAATCATGCCCTTAGGCTTATAGCAACATTATGCTATGACAGAAACAAACTGGAGTTATTGAAAATAATTGGATCACACAGGTGGGAAACAATCCTACGCAACCACCACTGGAATCTAATTCTACAAATACTAATAATATTAGTGTACTCTATATCTGCAACTGTGCAGAAATACTGTGTTTAAACAGAAATAGACATTCAAAAGGACACAAAAAAAGCTGTGCAGCATGCAAATGTTGATTTAGAATTTAAATGTCAACGTTATGAACGAAGCTTTGATTTGGTACGGTCCGAAAAACCGCATGTAATACAGTAGCCCGGAATACTGTATTTAATACATTTGGGTATTACATGTTGAATGTGTGCAAATGGTTTAAAGAAGATGCTACTTTGAAGGTGTTAAGGTCAACATATACTGTATTTGTTCAGTGTATTGTTACCTATGGGGAGTTGAGGTCCTCCTGGCACTACATCCCTGGCATAGTCCACTGCCTGAGAAGTTAGAGCCTGTGCAAGCTGCTCCTTCAGCTTTTTCACCTCAGCTTGTAACTGCCTCACATTTCCCTGTGTGTCTTCATTGATAATGGCCTGGCAAAACAAAATAATTGCACAGGGATGAGATTATTAAGTGCTCTTTGAAATCACCAGAACTTGGTCAAATCTACAATATAGAGTTGTGTTAAATAACAGATACCTTGTTCTTGATCAACTTTGCTCTCTGAGCAAACTGCAAGGTGGACAGCGTTTCTCCAAAACACTTTGAACCAGGATGTACATTGGCTATGATATAAGTCTTTGCATTTCCTCCGAGAGAGTCCTGAAATAACAATAATAATTGTTACAGCGCATCATATCTATTCACATTATAGAGTAAAATCACATCTTTAAATGTAGCATTATAAAATGTTACGTATTACCAAAGCACAGGAATACAAATGAATGAAGCAAAATTCAATACTTGAATATCAAGTGCACAAGTTTGATATTTCCTCGTTTCATGTCCACCACTATTTATTCAACGTTGTGTGTGTGTGCGCATGTGTTCATGTCTTTGTCTGATGTTTGTCTGATTGTTGGTCTGCTATGTTTCTATTGTACATTTTAGCTTAATAGTACTTTTTACTAAATGTATTGTAATTGTTATTTTGTTATGTAAATATGTAATTTTACTTTCTTTTAGGGTGACTTTTACCATCTGTCTAGGGACTGCAGATGAAAAATAGCCTTCTGGCTAACTCTGGCATATTGACAGAAATGTTTATTAATATGCACTGTCCCTGTAATAAATAAATAAAACAATCTCGTTCCAATAGCAATTTCAGTAGAAAAACGGCAACAAGAAAACGTGTATTTTACAAAGTAATTGCATCGAAGTCATGCCGCTGAACATATGCCATAATTCCAGCGATTTTGACTCCACAACGATAGACAGCAACATAACACAATCTCCACCAAAGCCACACCCAAGATGTATTTTGTATTTAGAATCACTAACCCTGAGCAAGAAGGTGAGTTTGGAATCTCTGTAGCAGATGTGGCGGTTCTTTCCATTGGACACATCAACCAGTGCCATGATCACCTGACCGAGACACATGAGGGAGCGATTGATACTGCTGGCCTCCTGAAAGAGAAGCAATGCAGACAACAGCTGTTAGCAACGGCTCAAACGTAGTACCTCAGTAAGAGACTGAATAACGAAGCTTCACCTTAAGCCTGGAACCTTCTGTGTGTGTGTCTTTCTGCCTCTCAGAACCTGCCAGATCTACCAGGTTTAACTGAGACATTCGGATGTTCACCACTTCATTGACGGACTCTTTAGATTCCAATGTCATGGTGAACACTGCGTGAGATCTGGAAGATTCTCGGTTCATGGAGGTGGAGGCCACTCGTCGATTACGCCAGCCCATAGATAGCACCTAAGTGGTTTCAAACTAAAATTCTGTACACTTCCACAGTATATTTCTTAAGATTTCATTTAAATAATTATTAATTCAATGGGATCTCAACTCTGTAATTTGACACTTTTCAATAAAGGAAACACAGACTTTTTAACATTATGATAATGAAACTGGATACAAGGTATAAAGTAATATGAAGGTTTCATCCCCACTAACTAGTTGGACATGAATGTTAGTATAATCGTCTGAGTCACAACAAGCAAGGAAAGCATACCTGGTAGGCTTCAGTGGCCGAGTTGACAAACTTCTCCACGGCTCCCTCAACAAACAAACCTTTCTTGATGTTCTCCCTGAGGAAAAGGCTGGCTGAGGCTGTATCCAGGAGGTCATAAATTTGTTCATTGTAAATCTCTATAAATGAACATTTACAAAGGAAACTCTTGGACTGGCCAGACTTTTGGGAAAAAGAACAAAAAAGCACCAAGCATTAAAAAAAAAAAAAAAAAAGAAAAATATTGGTTTACAAACATCTTCATGGTGATGCAATGTTACGGCTCACCCGTTCCACTTCTCTGTTGATGAGAAAAAACAGGTACTCAAAACTTCGAGGAATAACCCCCCTTAGCTCATCTGTGAAGTTATCCAACTCAGATGGTCCTAGAGCAGGAGAGAAATAAAGTGTCACAATTATTCTGTTGCTGGATCTTAAAGAATTTGTAGTAAAAAATGTAAATAGTAAGTTGAATGCTCACCAAGCATGGTGAATGTTTTCCCTGAGCCTGTTTGTCCACTAAAGAAGCAAGAGAGGAATCCAATAAGGAATTGAACGGGTGCTGGACATCAAGCACAACGCATGCGCAATAAAATATTTTAAATAACTTCAAGACCACTTACTAGGCAAATATAGTACCATTGTATCCATTCATGCAAGACTCCACAATATTCTTGGCCACACTGGAGAATACAGAGTCCTGTTGAAGAATGACATGATAAAGATCAAGCACACTCAGACCAGTTGTAGCCATATCAGCGGTATATTGATGATACAACTATATGCTCCCAACCTGAGATGTTTCCATGTCAGCAACATGATCATAAGTAAAGGTTCGTGGTTCTGGTTTTGATAGCAGACGAATGGTGTTGGGTGAGGTGACTGTGAGACACAGCTTCTGATCTCCGTCTGTGGTCAGCCCACTACACTGGGTCAAAGGTCGTACTCGCACAAAAACTTTAATGGAATCACTGTCACTGCTGTAGGACCAGAAATAAAAAATAAAACCATTAACACTTGTAAAACATAAAAACTGAACATCACCATTAAAAGTAGGTAAGTGTATGTTACTACAGCTGCCCATTAAGTTTGGAGGACATGAACATGGTGAATCCATTGTAGCTGTGCTCCTCAGTCAAATCAATAAAACCTTATAGTCAAACTCACAATCACCTTAGACAAAAACACACGTATACATCCCTCACTGTAACGTTAACTTACATGTATGGTATTAGCCCTGATCCAGGAGTACCACAAACGACAATACGTTAGTATCTGTTAATGTAATGTAATGTTCACATCCCACTCCATGTGTCTTGATATTATGTCTTATTTGTATATTTGTATTTTTGTATATTATGTTGATATGTGCCTATATGTATATTGTTGTCTCTATTGTACAGTATGTTACTACTACGTGTCTATTTGTTGAATGCATAGAGAGTTAACACCTACCGAAGTCAAATTCCTTGTGTATGTAAGTATACTTGGCCAATAAATCTGATTCTGATGTAATGTTAACCCTGGCACGTAACGTTGACATAGCGTAACGTCAGTGTTGTCGGTTTTTGTTTGGATGGAACAAGCAAATCGTTCTAAAGGTAAAGCTAGCTACATTACCTGGCAGCAGGTTGGGTTGAATCGACAGATCCTGTAAACAAAATTATAAGATTGTTAACGTTTGTTTAAATGCTAGTTTGGCTTTCTTAAGCTGTATACAAATAGTGTATATACACTTACTTTAGTATCAGTTAGGTTAGTAAGTAAACGCATAAGTTCGCGTTAAACTAGCTAGGTAACGTTAATGTTAAACTAACGTTAGATGCTAAGGTTACCAAAATAATAGTAATTTCTAGTGTCAATAAGTTAGCATATAAATTTGCTAGCCGAACAAATGTTTGGTGCGGTAACGTTACCTTTCCCAATGGAATTCATTGTTGACGAAGAAATGTTCGACGTTATATGGTAAGATTATCGTTCTTCATAGCAGAGTCGACGAAAGAAAACGACGCTGTTTACTTCCTTCGAAATTGGCGGGCAGGTCCAAGTGCTACTTCTTCTTCGTTTAATGTCGCTACAAACCAGGGTGAAAGGTGCATACCCCCACCTAGTGTAGCAGAGAGTGTAGCATCATGGCTTTATTTAGTTGTTTGAAATTTTGAAATTTGAATGTCTGTTTTTGAAGATAACGTCCTGTTTATCCACAATTTTCCAATAAACACTTGGTAACTCACACCGTTTCAAACTCTATTAGCCTGTACATCAGAATTTTGACATACCAGATATGATGGACATCATTTAAGTGTTACATTAAGGAACTGACAAAGGAGCTTGAGCCATGAAGCCAGTTATGCTGTATAGTACCTAATTGGTCAAAATAGGTTTTTAAACAGTCAGTCTATGGTAGACATTCCTCCAGGTTGATAAACGGACATACACAAACCAAAGATATTCTGTAAAAACCCAAGTTTGTTTATACACAATAGAACAGTTTATTACTGATTTGTAAAGCATAAAGTGGTACATCAACTACTAATAAAGTCAATATATGCAGAGGAGAAAAATGACAAAAATCTGTAATATTTCAGGTTTAAACAACTGCCCTCAAGAGTTTTATGTTTTATGTTTTGCACATACTAAACTGGTCAGTGTCTGACTCATAACATTACCTGAAACATTATACATCTTTACTGTCTCAGTGTTTTTTTTCCGTTTTAATATACCATACACAACAAACCATATTGTCACAAAGGAGCACAACACTAACAACAACACTATCATCATTAGTATTTAAAGTACAAAATGAAAACGAAATACTGTAACCTAAATTGGCAGTGCAATAAACTTCCTGTTTTTGTCTCTTTGAACAGCAGATTTCAATTTGTTTTGATGTGACATTTCTCTGGTGCTCGAAATAAAAGTCTCCCAGCCTTTCTTGCTACTTTGCTTTAAAAGCCCCATACAAACCAAATCACCTTTGTTTTGGCACACTAAAGCAATCAATCATCAATCATGAAGTGAAGTGAAGTTTGTCTATGTATTCAACGGGAATATCAGCTGTTATATATAACCTTGCAGTGTTTTTAGTTTGCTTTTTTTCATTATCTTTCTTTTGCACTGGAACTGAACTACCATGCTGTACCAAAACAATCAATGATCACCAAAAAGTCAGTCTGGCTGATTAGACCTCTGCTCAGGTTACAGCTTTGAGGGCCTCATCCACCAATAAGAATGATAAAGGTGTAATTTGTCCAGCAAAGAAATCAATCACAGTCTATACATGCCCACACAATCCTGGGAAAAGGTCTAATCCGCCAGATTACCTGTGTGGGTGTTCAGAGCCTTTAAATTCCAAACATTTTTCAAATGCACACCAGTCATTCTTGGCACCCTGCAGTTGAATGCTTTGACAAAATACTTTTGTAATTAACTGCATCTGTTTTGTTGAGGTGTGGATATAGGATTTTTTCTTCTCTTTTTACTTTTCCACCTTTAGGATGGACTATATTATATAAATTAAAGGCATATTGTGCAAACCATAATTAACTGACATAATTAACTTGGCAGACTCACATTTGTCTTGATTCTGCTGTTAACTTTTTGTCATTTTTCTCTCCATTTTACACATATCAGTAAACCCCACGACCAAAAGTGTGTTGGGTGCAGCTCTCAGGATGACACCGTCCTCAGCGCATCCATTCCAAGTAAACAAGTCTTTGTTTTTATAGTACTTTACCAGAGATGCCACTAAACAGTCTGATGAGCCCAAACAAGGTAATTCATCCAACATTACAAAGTTATTTTCATGAAGTCTTTGAATGCTGAAAAATGTATCTTGAATTTTTAGAGAAAAAAAAAACAATGGTGTAAGAATCATTCGCTAGCAATGGAGCATCTTCTACAAAACTGCCTAACACTTGGCTTGATTGACATTTGGAGACATTCAGGTTGCTTTTTATCAGTGTGGGACTGATGATGACTGTGATGGGACTGTGCAACTGTGACATCTCTCAGACCCAGATCTACCAGGTTTAACTGAGACATTCGGATGTTCACCATTTCATTGATGGGACTCTTTGGATTTCGGATTCCAATATCATGGTGAACACTGCTTGAGCTTGGGAAGACTTTCGGTTCATGGAGGTGGATGCCACTCGTCGATTACACCTGCAGGTGCCGTCTATGGGCTGGTGTAATTGACATGTAATGACACTTAATGACGTGTAATCGACATGTGGTTAAATGATGTACATTTCCACAGTACATCTCTATGGCACCTGCATTTTTAATTAGGATTTAATGTAATCCTAACAAACTTCTCCATGGTTCCTTCAACAAACAAACCTTTCTTGATGTTCTCCCTGATAAAAAGGCTGTCTGAGGCTGTGTCCAGGAGGTCATGAATGTGTTCTTGTATCTTAATGAAATTCATTTGCAAATGACATTTTTGGACTGGATAGTCTTTTAAGAACAAACAAGGCATCAACTTAATTAGAAAACATGAAATATTGGTCTACAAAGCCTTCATGGTGATGGAATATTACATCTTACCCTTTCCACTTCCCTGATGAGAAACTGGTACTCAAAACTTCAAGGAAGTTCCTTCATCTGTGAAGTATCCAACTCAGATATTCCCAGAGCAGCATTCTCCCAAAGGCTATACAATGTTTTCCCTGAGCCTGTTTGTCTGCTGCAGAAGCAAGAGTGGAATGTCTCCCAGCCTTACCTGCCACTTCACTTTCAATGCCCCCAAACAAAACAAATCTCTCCTGGTTGAGCGTGCGCCCCTTAGGCTCCGTCCTTACCGAAGTGGCCTTGGTTCGAGTCTCCTTTGCTGCATGTCATCCCCCTCTCTCTCCCCTTTCCTGTCTTCAAGCTGTCCTGTCAAATAAAGGCCATAAAAGCCCCAAAAAGAATCAATACCCACAACATTATTCTTCATTGGACAAATTATGTCACTTTTGCCATACATGTGTAATAGGCTTTCAATTTCAGATTTCCACAATTACATTATTCCTATCCAGAATCAACATTCTAAATATCTGCAATAGATTTCTTACTAGGAAAAACTCCCATTTCAGATACTCAATTGTAGTCATAATTTTAGTTTCAGATATCCAAAATGAAAAATTGCTATGTATTCTAGTCATAATTCTTATTGTAGCGTTCTTAAATTGTATTTTTAGTCATAATGATGCCAATTGTGGATATCCGTAGGCCTTATGACATTTTCACTAGTCAAAATGTATTTTTGGTCTGGATATTTAAATTTACATTGTGGACATCTGGAATGTTTTTTTTTCCATTTTGGATAGCCTATCTGAAAATAAAATAATGACTAGTGCTATAACAATTGGATTGTAGATAACTGAAATGGGAGTTTTTCCTAATAAGAATTATATCTCAAATATTACTTTTGACTAGGAAAAATTTAATTACAGATATCTGCAATAAATATCCAGTCTAGCTATTAAATGTTAAAAATTACCACTTATAGCCTACTTTTTAAAGATTTGGATATATTTTAAATTTAGTTTTGACAGATATTATCAAATTTGTAGATGTCTTGAAATACAATTTTTACTTGTAAGAATGTTATTGTGGATATCTTAAATGCGTTCAACCCATAGACTGTATTTATAATATTTACAGTGAAGTCAAACCTTCTATATACAGTCTATGGTCAAACCTCTTTGGTGAAGTCTATGGTTTAACCCGGAA
Organism: Sander vitreus; assembly: GCF_031162955.1. Classification (NCBI taxonomy): domain Eukaryota; kingdom Metazoa; phylum Chordata; class Actinopteri; order Perciformes; family Percidae; genus Sander; species Sander vitreus. The sequence goes on from NC_135874.1 coordinate 15,441,197, forward strand.
ACCGTAGCAAAACGGTGCACACGTTCTCATTCATGTGTACACAGACTGTATATAAGATATAGATAAGATATTCATATATACAGTCATTGTGTGCACACCTTTAATTTTGAAATTGAACCATAGACTTTATGAATAGTCTATGAATTGAATCGAACGTGCCCCTGTTTACTTTTGCGATGACGCGAGCTGGTCATAGAGCCGGTCTTATTGGATCACATCCGCTCTTCCGCGTGATTGGCTGCTTAACCAGGAAGCGTGTTTCCTTTGAATGTTTTTGCCGATTTTATTGGTGCGTTTCAAGACTTTAAATTCCAAACGGTTGTCTCCCAAAGAAGGCGAGGGGTTTTCAAATGCACACCAGTTATTCTTGGCCACCCTGCAGTTGAATGTTTCGACGAAAGACTTTGTAATTTCGGCGAACTGCATCTGTTTTTCGAGGTAGGTGGTGAATACAGGATGATAAGGTAACATTAGTGCCTTACGTTTTGCTCTATTTTTTTCATAAAACGTGATCCAAAGTTTTTGATTTCTTCCGCTTTACGTTAAGTTTAAGTAACGTTAGGTCTACCGTTAACGTTAGTTCTCAAGTAACAGCTAGCTAGCTAACAATAGCTTTTTTAAATGTACTGTCAACTCTAGTTATGTTAATAATAACGGAAACGTTAGTCTAAATCCATAAATTTAGCGTTAATTTAAGTGTTGGAAACGTTAACAGCTAGCTTTTGTGGCATGCATAACGTTCGGTAGGTCAACGTTACCGTTAGCAAATCCAACTGATCAGTTATTTAATTTCTAATCTGGTTGAAAAGTATGACAAGTTGGCTTTCCACGTTGAGTCCCACAATAAACGCGAATTTTGCTGTTTGAACGTTAACGTTGGGTATCAGTTGCTAGAAGAAACGGATTGATAAAAACGTTGACAGCATTGGTCCCGTGACATCAATAAGACAAAGCTGTGATTCAGCGAATTCAGAAGCGTCTTGTATAACGTTACAATCATTAATACTTGGAGCATAGTCAAAATGTATTATTATTTAGAAGCAACATTTAGAGATTTGTGTACTTGCTACTTAAATTCCCCACATGTTTACTAACATTAAAATCCTTCATAGTCTAACATAAATTAAAGTCATAGCATGAAAAGCATAGGGCATAACAACATCAACAATGGCTGCATAAATGTAATGTTAGTCACTTCCAGGGCCTTTGCATTGTGCATTCGTGTTCAATAGCAACATGTCAAAAGGTCTAACGTTATAGTCGCATTTTGCATGTCTTTTATATTAAACCACTGTAGCCAAAGTTTACACATCTGGGCTCTGTAGCCTGAACAATGCTAGATTATTATTATTATTTTTTTTAAAGCTGATAACGTTACATCAGGTATATTTTTGATTAGGTAATGTGTTGGCAACTAATTCTTTTTGAATTTGATGTCCTGAACTGGACTTTTACAGTTGGAAAATGAACCTGTTGGCGCTCTCTGCTGGAAAAAACTATGTAATGGCAGCGCTGTTTCGGTCTTAAACATTGTTCACTTGTTTGATATCAATATATCAATACGCTGCTATCGGCCTAGCACACAGCATCATTGTGGGTGTAACAACATCTTTTGTAATTTCTTTTCAACTTTCAGGGATCATGGTTCAGTTTTTTTCTCTTTACTTTTCCAACTTTTTAAGAAAGGAGTGTATTACACCAATAATAACTATAGGTACGTGCCAACCATGATTTACCAACAAAATAAAATTGGCGCAGTCACTTATGTGTTGATTCTGCTGTTAACGTTGTCGTCTTTCTCTGTCCAGATCCTTTTTTACACGCATCAGTAAACCCCACGACCAAAAGGGTCTTATCAACCGGTTGCAGCTTTCAGGATGACTCCTCCTTCAGAGTGTCCTCGGATCGTTCCAGCCCCGTAACTTACAGTTGGTCTCTCTGCTTTTACAGGATGAGTTCTGTTGATGAGAATGATGAGAATTGTGGGGTCTACCCTGGAGGAAAGCAGAACAGCTCAATTAATGACATTTTTGCCCTGGATCAGCCAACTGGGAGGCCCTCCATCCTGCGTCAGACTGAGAACCTGCCCAGCAAGACTGTGCCAAAGGGGACGAAGGTACAGTGTGTGTGTGTGGACGGGGAGATTGACATCCATCTTCCCTGTTATCACTGGACACTTTTTTAATTTATTTTAATCTTTGATTATACGAAGTTTGACCCTCCCCAACAAATTTGCAGCATAGCTCTACACAACTTTAAACCGGCTAATCAAACAAAAAACCCAAACACTTGTTTTGGTGGAAAAAGGTACAAAAAGGGCAGTTCAGACATGTTTCTAGCACACATTTACAAAGTACACTAACCTTTGTTACGTAGAACTATGATGAAAAGGCTGGATATTACTATACTATTAATTTTTTCTATGTATATGTCTTTAGTATCCAGGTAAGTTATGATAAAAATTACTTGTGTGTAGGTTTGTTTTCAGACTCCAAGAAGAGACCCTATGACTAAAAGAATTGTATCTCCTACCAAGTCTGTCAAGATGGCAAGTGTGGACGAGTGTACAAAAGCAATAGAGTCCTTAAATTTGGATAAAATTAAGTAAGTAACATATCTCGTACTGAAACATGCTTCCAATTTAATGATCAATTTAAGTAACCAAGTCTGTTTTTGTTTTCATAGCATATTACCACAAGATGCCACTGAGCAGCCTGATGAGCCAAAACAAGGTAATTCATCCAACATTGCAAGTTGGTTATTGTCTTTTGAAGTCTCTGAATCCTGAGAAATTGACGATAATCTTCTTGATTTTTTTATTTTTTTTTTTTCTTCTTCTTCTCCACAGAAGTGTCATCATACCCTGATGATGAAATGCCAATACACAGCAAAGGAGGCTATCAGTTGGATTTTGACAACCTTGACACTATCAATCCATTTTTGGGGTCTGTTAAGATGGTCCTTTCTCCTGCGAGGCCTGCTGTGGAAAGCCCTCCTACAGAGTCTCAACACACACAAGCAGAGAATATCTTGGAGGAGCCCACCAAAATAGAATCTGCACTAGACGAGACGCTTCCATTCACCGCGTCTGTGGACAACTCACTGGTTGACGTCTCCTCCAACATCAGCTCCACAGAGAGCAGTGTGGTCACAGTGGCAAAGGTCCTAGTGGTCGAGGAACAAGATTCATACACTGCCACACCTGATGAAAAGCAACCTGCTAAAATGTCTCCAAATATTGATCAAGAAATGGTGTCGGGCAGTTTTGTGGAAGATGCCACTGAGCAGCCTGATGAGCCAAAACAAGGTAATTCATCATACATTACAAAGTTATTTTCCTTGAATGTCTCTGAATGCTGAGAAATTGATGATGATGGTCTTGAATTTTCCGCAGAAGTGTCATCGTACCCTGATGATGACATGCCAATACAAAGCAAAGGCGGCTATCAGTTGGATTTTGACAACCTTGGTGCAGTCAATCCTTTCCAAACCGGTGGCTCTAAAATTCAGAATTCCCCTGTCCTTGAGAGAAAGGTGGCAGACATTAACCCACCCGTTGAGACACAAATAAAGGAAAATGGATCCACAAATGTTGTTGACATACCTGAGGTGGCTCTAGAGGCACCTGTTAAGCCCGAGATGAAACCCATAGCTGCAGTGGCCCCAATCTCCACTAATGCTGTCAAACCGTCAGCTGCTGACTCCACGTCCCAGCCAGCTGATGCCCCAGTCCAGGAAGGACCAGTCAAACTTGAGTTCAATTTCGATGATGGCAGCCAGGTCAAACGGAAACCGCCACCCAAAAAATTGGGCAAAAGGCCACCTGGTCTAAAACCTAAAGAGGGGAACCCGCCGCGTGACGTCAAACCACCAAAAAGTCCAGTGAAGCCTGAAGCCAGTGGTGTCGCTGATGTTCCGGCTCCCAAAGGGTCTTACTCATTAGACTTTGACAAGTTAGATGACCCAAACTTCAATCCATTTGGAACAAAAGCGAGCATGAACAACTCTCCAAAGTGTAGCAAGAAATACGGCCCTGTGCTCATGGAAACTTTGATTCCAGAGGAACCGGACAAGCCCGTGGAGAAGGAGGCTGTAACATCAGCATGGTATGTTTACCCTTATCTGTAAGTGTATGAAGCATTTAATTGCAGTGGACACTTCAATTGCCAGCAGCACGTAATAATTTCACTAAGTGTGTATGTTTTTGCCCTTTTTTGTAGTGTTGGAGAGAGTGTCCCAGCTGCAGGACCCGACCCTGCAGTCGTAAGAGAAGTAAAGCAGTTTAATGCAATCCTAATTCAATTTTTGGATTTAACTTTCCCTTGGTTGTATAGTTTCCACAAAAAATGCACTTTGTTATTGTGGATTGACAGAATGCGGAAGACCAGGCTGCTTCGAACCATGACATGGGAATTCCACTTGAAGCTGAACAGCCTGTGGGGGGTCTTCCTGAGCTTTCTGAATTGTGGCAACCTGAGCAGAAGTCCCAGACCGCCCTGTCAGAATTCAATGACGAGTTTGTCCCTGGAACTATGTGTAAGTAAATGTTGGACGTAACTCTCTTTTGTCTAGGATCTCTTAATTTTTCTGTTGCCTTAACCTGGAGTTTTAGAACTAGTCTAGTCTTAAAAAAATAAATAAAAATAATAAAAAAAAATGGTTCACACAGTTTGGTGTGAGTGATTGTTCTATATTATGTATGAAGCATGTTAACCTTATTATCTTTATTTCTAGTCATGGCCAATGACTTTGATGGACAAATGGATTACCTTGAACAGTTTGGGTCCAGCCGTGTAAGTACTTGACTTATTAAAAAAACTCTTATTGATCCCGCAAGGGGAAGTTACATTACATGTTAGTTATTACACACCGGCCTGAAATACACACGCATGCCCCGCACCTGTACATGCAGTAATGGAGAGATGTCTCCATTACTGCATGTATAGAGTAGAGTGAGGGGGCTGCCCAGGACAGGCGCCCATGACTTGTGTTAAATGGTTTTAATTCTTTTGATTGTCAGTGTGTGTGACCTAATGTTTGATTTTTTTTTTATTGTCAACAGTTCAAGGAATCTGCATTAAGGAAACAATCCTTGTACCTTAAATTTGACCCCCTCCTGAGAGAGAGCCCCAAGAAGGCTGCAGGCCCGGTGGCTCAGACCAACGTCCCTCGCCCGGCTGACTTTGTTTCGCGGTATGACGTACTTCTGTTTCCACTCTGGTTGCTGCTGTCACTGGACGTTGGAGCTGAATTTGTTCCGCTTCGGAGATCCTGTTTAACAAAATGAGATTTGTCTGAAAATGTAACTACTTTGACCACATCACAAGTGTTTTCTTTTTTTTTTCTTCTCCCCAACTCAGGCTTGAAAAGACTGCACATGGACAACAGGATGATTTTAAACTGCTTGATGATGCTACAGCCTCAGTAAGTCACGCTCCAAATGCCACCATTGACTGCGCCTGCTAACCTTTTTTATAAGTGGAAGTTTTGGAAACGACATTCAATGCTTCTCCTGACTTGATTTATTGACACTGGAACTGTCATCTAGGCTCCTCCAATCCTTGCGGACCTCGTCCCTCCCTTCCTCCAGCCAGCAAACACCGAGGACTCAATTATTGAAGTGCTGAAGTACAGTCAGAAAGACCTGGATGCAGCCATCGCCAGGGTCCACGCAGAAGTATGTCCTGCTCAATGTTTTCTGATTTGACAATTAACAGTGGAAGAATATTTCCATTTGAAGTCACTTTGCTTAGGTCTTGGTGAATACAGAACCTTTGTTCAGACGGGGAGAAAAAACCCACACACTAGACCTTGTTGATGTCGTGGTTTTCTAAACATTCCCTAGAGCAGTTTAGAGTATTGTGATTCAACCACTGTGGATTCTGGATGAAACTCAAGCATCTAATATCAAAGAAATATGTTTAACAGGCAAATGTCAATGATTGTTTAGCTTCCAAGGTTGTCACTGTCAGTTTAAACATGAGGACCGCATTAGGTAGACAGTATTCAGTTCAGTAGCAGTTGTGATCATTGAAATGTAAGTGATGGCCCCAAGTCTGTCGACTATTCTTAAACCAAAGTTGTGATGAATCAAGCTCCCCAATATATCCTCTTAAAATAAACGGTTTTGTACAAGTTTGACATTGTAAAACACAAATTAACTACAAGACTTTAAATTAAATAAAAATGAAGTCGCCCCCTGATTTGAAACTGTTTTGTAGGTTGGAAAAGGCCTTTTCTATTAACAAATAACTTCAAGTGTGTATTTTCTCAAATAGGCAAAGGAGAAAGAAGAGCAATGGAGCGCAAAGTATAAAAAGATATTTGACGATGGTCAAGAAATGAGGTAAGCTGTGGTTTGTTTGTCATTTTTTTTTGTCATTTTAATTCAGTGTTTTTCAAGACGTTTGACAACATTTTATTTTTTTATTTTATTCACACAGGAAAATAATTGCAGAATTTGAGCTCATGATTGCAAAAATGATGGGTAAGTTCATGTAAATAATGTACACATCACAGTCTTTTTGATAATTGATTGGTAATGGTGTGTTAACGAGAGATCTCTTAATGTTCTTGTACCCAGCTGATCAAGAGAAGGAGAGGGAGGTGGCTCAGGCGAAACTCAGGGAGGCCCTGCTGGAGAAGGAGCAAGTGTCCAGTGACCTGAACACCATGGAGAGATCTTTCTCCGACCTTTTCAAGAGACTGGAGAAGTACAAGGATGTTGTTGAAGGCTACAAAAAGGTTAGAAAAAGCAAACGCTTGCCCTGTTATAAATGACAAATGCATGACGTCTTGAGGTTTGAACAAAAGCTGTGGCAGGTTGATTGGTACATTTTAATTTCCCCAGAATGAAGAGACTCTGAAAGCTTATGCTCAGGACTATCTGGCAAGGATCAAAAAGGAGGAGCAGCGCTACCAGACCCTTAAAGCCCATGCCGAGGAGAAAATTTCCCAGTAAGAAACCTAACTACTGTGTTAATAGTGTAAATTGCGAGACTTGCCGTGTCTGACATTTTATTGTTGATCTTAAGTGCAAATGAAGAGATTGCTGAGGTGCGGTCCAAGAACAAGGCTGAGGCATCTGCACTCCAAGCCCAGCTGCGGCGGGAGCAGCTGAAGGTGCAGTCACTGGAGAAGAGCCTGGACCAGAAGGTGAGTGAAGATTTAAATTAGATGGCGCATGTTATTTGCAGAGGTCTTGAAGATAAAGCTATGAAATGTTATTCTCATTTTTTTTAATTTTTTTTGTATACAGGAAAAGGAGGCGGAAGAGCTCACCAAACTTTGTGATGAACTTATTACCAAAGTCCAGAAGGGTTGAGCTCATTCTGTAAATACTGTATATTTTGTCATCTTTTCAGATTTTTGTTGTTGATGTCCAGATCATTTTCTTGTGTAGTTTGTCTTGTCGTCAATGTTCTTATACTGTAAAAAAATAAATAAATAATAATAATAATAATAAAGTGAGTTTGTTATGATTAGACTGTCTTCTTTTTAATTTCTGCATGATGACAAACCACTAGGGGGCAGTATTTGCCTTAATGTTTGCAAAGCTTGTCATCTGGGTTTTGGATTTGAATCATTATTTATGGATCAACAAGTAACATAGCTGTTTGAAACCTTAAGTTTTGTTCTGTGTAGAATTTCTACTTTAAACACACAAAGGTATTCAGTGCACTCACCCCTCATCTGTCTGGAGCCGAAGCTCATCCCCATCCTATAATGCTTACAACAAAACGAGCTCACCTGATACAATGCTCCCCTTCTTTCCTGTGCAATCACAGGGTCCTGTCACATCACTCGCAGAGGCAGGACAATGCACTTCCTAAATGGTGAAAGGAAATCCTACCTAGATTGGAGTTGAATGAGGTGGTAGTGCGGATCGGGGAGGAGGCGGAGAGGGTCGAGTCACTTAAACGGGGGAAAAGATGCTGGTCGCTCGGTGTAGTCTTGCAGGGGCCATCACTCATCTAAAAAGCACTGTGTGAGACTGCTCTTGTGTCTGTATCTATTCAGTCATTCATCCCAGCAACTTCTGTCCCTCTGCTGGCTGCCCTCTGCGTCACCCTCAGCAGACACTTCAACTCTCAAAGGAAGAAAGCTGACCTGTCTGTACCCAGCCCTTATGTTTTCAAGCAGGTAACCGCCACTGAAGTTATCTTATTCACACAGATTTGTTTCGCCCTCGTTAATAATGGCAACCTTTTGATTGCAATATTCGATTGAACAAGTGCATTCATCTTCGTGAGGCATGTGACTAACTTGTTTCAGGTCATTTAATCAAACCATCAAACTTTAGATGGATTTAGTTTTTGAGCTGTGAACAGAATACATCATACAAGATTGTCAATACAACCAATTACATACAAAAATACCTAAATACTGGCATGAACTAAATGTGATTAAACTGGCTGACAAAGTACTGAAAATGTACTATACACAATAGTATACTTTAATAACATTACATAGATATGTAAAACGCCTTACTCTGAAAAATAAACCTTTGATACTTTTTTTTTTTTAGCAAAATAAATTAAATATTCATGAATCAGTTTGATTATAAATGACAACAGCTTCATACACTGTGGTTGGAGAAGGTGGCCTCCTCTGCTGGTTTATCTCAACATGCTACTGACTGATGTTGGAAACCTACCGTAAAGAAAAAGTTGAAATGATAATGAAGACCAATTCAGTTAACACAGAAACACAATTCTTCCATCCCTTGCAGTCTCAGGCAAGTATACTTACCAGTCTACTCTCTATCACTTTTACCAGATAACAAAAGTGAGGGATGGAGAAAGGTAATAAAAAGAATAGTGGTCAGCATTCCAAACATTATGCATCTTTAACAGACAAAAGGACTACCTGAGTAGGGCACAAAACCAGCCCTTTTGTAAATCTTGAGTACCATTTTCATCTTCATTACCAGGCAGAACATACGGCGCCTCTGCGATCTAACAGCTGAATAAGTGAAAGGTAAAACCTAACCTCCATTTTCGGCTACACCTCAAGTAGGAAAATGCAAAATTCAGCTGCTGAGGAAGTACTTTCAGCTGGCCTAAATGTCTGTGATTACACTCACACGCAAAAAAAATGTCCTTGTCCTTTTTGTATTAAGTGCACAACAAGGATTAATGGATTTTTAGTGGTGTGAGAATCTGACAGGTTAAAAGCACCAAATATGGACGTTCGGATGTAAAAACACAAGGTGTGTATTACTGGCCACTGTTTTTCCCCACATGCACACACTCCCAACAATCTCTAGCTATGAGAAGAGTCTTTAAAGAGTAATGGCAGGTGAACGTCGCTCAGGAGCTGCTGTTCAGTCCGTAGCTCATTGTCCCTCTGAGATACTGGAGCAGTTAATGGGGGATATTTGGCACTAAGGCTAACACTGAAAATGAATGTGTTGATGCTGATGTACTTTCCCGTCCACGTGGGAATGAGTGTGTGTGTGAATGTCAGTGTAGATTTTGGGGTAGATTTTAGGGGGGATTGTTGATCCTCCCTGGGCGAGGAGCAGCTGCTGCTGTGCCAGGTACTCCTCATAGTGCATGGAGCTCATGCGGTCTTTCTCTGGGCTGGAGGAGCTAGAGGACGGAGCCACGCAACCCCGGTCCCGTTCTCGATATGGCAGCCGGTGGGAGCTCTGCAGTACCTGTGCAGCCGCAGCTGGAGAACTGGGAGGGGGACAGTGCTTTCTGCTCTGGCAGAACCACAGCAGCACTGTGCCAAAGATGAACACTATTCCAGCTGGGATGCCAATGATGACAGGCCAGGGGAGGGAGCTGGAGGCTGGCGGGAGCATGGGCGTGATGGGAGGCTGCGTGTCTGCAAAAGATAAGGGCCAAAATAAAATCAAAACAGATTTCCAAATTTTCAGTGTGTGCAAGAGTTTGTTTATTGCACAGGTGAAGTGCTTAAGGCATGAAACAAATCATTTCCCCAATCAATTAATCTGTTGATTATTCTTTTGATTGAGCATTAAGTCAATAATGGGTCTGAACAACAGTCCAAAACCTTTGAACCGAGCCAGATTCAATCTTTGGCTCATGTGACGACTGAGGAAGACCACTGAGACATCTGCAACCAGCTAGTAAGTGGACCAAATCAAATCTGTTTGATTTACAATGATATATAAAACTGAAAAAAGCAGTAGCAAGCACTTTTTCTTAAAAACTGACTTACACATTCAATCGATAAACAAAGTTGCTGATTGTTTTCTGTAGACTACTTGGTTAATCAAATAATCGTTTTAGCTTTTAAATGCTTACTTTATCCATTTCCTTCAGTTTATGTACAGAAAAACAAAAACTCCTGACGGGTTTTCATTTATTTGGTGGAGAATAACATAACTCCAGAACATGATACTGATATAAAACAGGTGACAAAATATTTTAGTTTGCTAACGTTGCTTTGTTGTCATCTGTCCTCATTAGTACTTTTTGCTGACATGTCTGCAATCTCACTTTCATTTCAGTTTGACATTCCTCTGATAGTCATGTGCACTAATGCAGATTCCTGAAAAAAATAACAACCACATAAAACGTAGAAACTGATAGCACAGATCCAAGCTGCTGATTTGTTTGTCTGCAGTATGTTTGTAACACTGCGTGCTGTTGTGGCTGTAAACAGACATTCCCCAGGCCTCACCTGGCAACACAGTGAGGAAGGCACTGCGGAAGCTGTAGCCCATGGTGTTGGCGCCTAAGCAGATATACATGCCAGCGTCCTCCTCCTTGGCACGGGTAATGAGCAGCTTGTTGAGGTAGGAGCCGTCGGGTCGGGACCACACCTCCCCCGTGGGCAGCACCACGAATTGGTGGTCTCCCACCTCAATGGTAGAGTTGTAGCGACTTTCCTCGTTAGACTCCACGCGTTTGAGCCACTGAATGATCGGCTTAACGTCACTCCTCACTTTGCACTGAAACGAAGTGGTGCCTCCGTAGTCCACCGTCGTGTTGACCGGGTGTGTGCCAGTCAAAATAGGCTTGGAGTTTGTCCTCTCTGCATAGACACACAGAAAAAAAAAACATTCAAGACACACACAGACATTTTTTGACATGACAGCCCTTCTGTGGATAGAAGAGGTCTTAGTTGTCCATACCGTTATTAGCCTCGGGCTTAGAACTTATAATTGACAGAGAGGGCGCAATACCACATGTAACACAAGAAGTACGTGTGATTAGTTTCCTCTCTTTCTTTGCTCCTGGTTGTACAGCACACATTTTGCATGGAAAAGGGAGGGGGGTGGGGGGGGGTCTGGCAGACAGCTGGTCTTTAATCAGCTCCAGATTGGGTGGAGGGTCTCTGAGTTGAACAGTCTCTCTCTCTCTCCCCCCTGTGCAAACACCAGGGCACAAGCCCTCAGTCTCAAGCCCGCTTCCTCAATATGCTTCTCATATACATGATTACACAAGCACATTCATCCATGCAGCAAGGATATGAATAAGACCTGCTGATCGCAATCAGACGTCAGCAGTAGGTAGATCAGAGAGAAGATTTTTTTTTTAAAGGTTACAGTTCTTCCTCGGTCAAAATCAGACCCACTTATACAGAGATTACGCTTTTTTTTTTCTTCTTTTTTTTTGAGATAATTTTTTTGGGCATATTTTAGGCCTTTATTTGTATAGGACAGCTGAAGACATGAAAAGGGAGAGAGAGGGGGAATGACATGCAGCAAAGGGCTGCATGCTGGAATCGAACCCTGGGCCGCTGCGTTGAGGAATGAACCTCTATGTATACAGGTGCGCACCTACCAGGTGAACTATCCAGGCGCCTGAGATTATGCTGTTTTAATTTACCGCAGCAGTGTAAGAAGAATCACAAACATCAGTAATCATTTAATTTAATCAACTCTGCCTCATCTGTTAGCATTACTATTTCCAGGTGAATATGTTTGGTATGCGTACAGCTCAGCCTCTCTGAGGGATACTCACGTATGACCTCAACTTTATACGTGGCGTTGATTTCCCCAGCCCGATTAGAGACCCTGCAGGTGTATCTGCCGCTGTGCTCTGGCGTCAGGTTCTTCAGACTCAGAGTCCACTTCTTCTGACGGCCCTCGCCGACCTCCTGCTCCGTCAGTGGTCTGTCGTCCTTCAGCCACACAATGTCCGGTCGAGGATTTCCACTGGCCGTGCACTTGAGCCGCACTGAGCTGCCAACAGGACGAGCTATCACCCGTTTTCTCATCTTAGCAGGCTGGGTGAAGCGGGGCCGCACTTTATGGGACAGAAGAGGAAACATTTAGTTACTTAACTTATCAGTGGACACATTACTTCAGCTGACAGAAGACAAATACATCCAGAAATCTAAAAACACAGCAGGATGGTTTGCAAAATATTTAGATGTGACTTGTAATAAATAGGACAAAACTGGGATGGTCTGGTTAATTTACCACTGCACCATTGGTAGCACGCCAGCAGAGCTCTTACCAAGTTTTTCTGCCAAGCCATCAGTGCCCAGGTCATACACTGCTCCATCAGCCGCCCCGGGCCCAGTTTTATCAGAACCCGAGTCATCTGTCAATACAGCAGGACAACAGTTAGTCAACAGTTGAGTCCCAATCAAACAGTCAGGTGTTCTTTTGCAGTGAAGATAAAGTAAATCTTGAGGCACAGAATTGTGCATATGTATCATGCATTGACATTAATCTGAAGCATTAAAGCTATAGTGCGTAGTTTCTGTCTCCCCCATGAGGAATTCTCAGTAATGACAACAACACTGTCGGCGCATGCACATGACGCAAGCCTTCGGCGATCGGGCACCACATCCACGCAGTAGCTAATAGTTTATTACGTCAAATCAAAGCGGACACGGAGGATTAAAAAAAACATGATGGACTCTTCAGAAGAGGTAATTATCTTATAATTGTTATGTCGTCTTCTTCTCCAAAACTGAACGCTGCTGTTTTCTTTCTCGGCGGTGACGTAAAACGCATCACTCAAGCTTCCACTCGTCGCCAGACTACACCATTTTGGAAACATAGCTATACTGAGAAATACAGAGAGAGTTGTGTGGAGCTGATAGGCTTAATTAGTTTTGTATCAACTCATTTGGCAATGGCTTGAATGAAATGAATGTTCATTACTATAAAATAGTTGCGCACTATAGCTTTAAATGGTAATTTATCATCAACCCCATGCAAAATCATTATAAATGCTTTTTTTTCAATTTGTATGGCAATATTAAGGGCAGTGTGCATTCACTATGGAATTGTAGGTATATTGCTATTTCTAAAGTCTGTGTTAACTTTCCATTAGAATCCCATTCTTAATTGTCAACAGTGTCATTGTCACAGCTCCTATTGCAGTGACCCAACACCAAACAGGCCCAGCAAAGTGTTCTTGGCTCCATCATAGTAAATTTAGCATTTATAGATAGGCTCCTCTCAGAGGGGTGCATGCTCGGGTCATACTCTGTAGCATTTGGAAGTAATATGATCAGTTTTCATAAGCCCAGTTCCAGGAGACAGCTGTGGAGTGTATGTCATAGGCTGACATCATGCAGCGGAGCTAAGACAGGGCTTAGAGAAAATATAATGAGTGAAACCTAATCGACGGTTTGTGATGCGTATCGACTTTTCGAGTTAAGCATTGATGAATTAACAGAGCAGATCAGGTTCCTCGCCAATATCTGCCACTCTGCAGGAAGATCCATGAAGCAGATGATTACTGAAGACGGACTGCTGTTAAATGATTTTATATGATAATACTGAGCTGTCAATTCACATAAAGTAGTCCAAGTCATTCTTAGCGTTTCTAACAAACCAACCATAAGTCAAGGGAAAGACAGACACAATATCACAGGTAAACTGTATGCTTTAATAACAATTTAAAATGGGAAAAACTACCAGCCAGTTTTGTACTTTTGTATCTCTTTGTGATTTTGAGTTCAGTGCACTGAGTGCAGCCTCAAGTTGGATTTTTCTAGATGCAGTTTGGCACACTTGATTCCCTCTCAGAGTTTGATTGGGTCAGGTAAAGAGGCCAGATGTGACTTCTAACCCCCTTGTTCTGCCTCCCTCTGAGTCCCCCCGAAACCCTCAAAGCTCTCTCGGGTTCTCTGGGTACAAACCCTCCTTTGTTTGTCCCTTGCAGCACCAAGCCCAGCAATGATGTCATGGCTATTTGAAGGGGTTTAACTGGCCAACTATAATAACCCATTCCTTTAAAAAACAGCCTTCATTGGAAGAAATATTTCTCTGTTGCTCACTTGGGCTCTCCACATTCCTCCCGGTTCCTGAACCTCCCAATCCAAACAGAACATGGTCCCACACTGCCGGGGTTTTCTTTTTGACTTTTTTCTTTCCTGAATCTATTTCCTCTCTACTTTTAGGCAATTCTAGGGAACAATGGCACCCTTTATATGTCTGTCCTGTTAAAGCTTTCCCTTGCCACTATTGTCTTTACACAATATTGGCTCACTAGACTGCAGACAGGGGCGAGGTATCATGACATCTCATGGCTGCCATACGTTTATTTTTTGAAGATTGAAAAATAAAATAAGCAATAAATGAGTATTGACTGAGAGGCCTCTAAATATAAGAGAGGCCCTACTTGTGTACTGAAAAGAAAGTTAAAGCTGCAACTTATTATGGAATCAGTGATCAAACAAAAATCCTTATACTTTATGCACTGTAAAAAAAAATCAAAGGATTGTTATGCAAACGGAAATTTAAGTCATGATTAAAGTGCATGCTTATGCAAGTGAAAGTATTAAATTGTTTAAAATGCAATCAGCCTCCTTCCATACAACTTAAATCTATTCATGGTCTTGCTACAGTGTTTAGGGTCTGACGGCATCCCCTCCCACTTCATTCACAAATCCAGCGACAGGAAACAGGTCACTACACACACTCTCTCTGCTAGCCTTCTGTGCCAGCTGAATCACAGGAAAAGGCCTGATGATTTGAGGTCACAATGAGCTCCAGATGTTGTTGGGGACATTGTAATGTCCAGGGAAAGTTATGCGCAGTGGCCTTGCATCACACTCTGGAAATCTCCAAACAGCTACCACATGTGATCAGTCACACACGGGGCAGTATATCCAACGGTTGGCCTGACAACATCTCCAGAGAGGAGCAAAATGAAAATGTGCTGCGAGAGCCAAAATCTCCATGTAGAAATAATGAGTACCGTCAGCCCTGTATTAGCCCTGTAATAGCCCTGTAATATATTATCTGTGCAGACATAAACATTAAAATCCAATCCTGTAAATGTTAATATGACAATCCCATGTTAATGCTCATATGAAGCCTGCTGTAGACTGAGCAGCTGAGGACAGAGAGGTTGCTGCATGCATCGGCCTGTCCTGGTGGGGTTGCTGTGAGGTGATGGGGCCAGTTGTCAAGAGACCACCCCAAACAGGGCCCAAACAGCCAGCTGGAGGGATTGGGGAGGCGCCATATTGCACTGACTGACCAGATTCTTCAGATAGTTCAGGGGAGGACAGGCTGTCCGCTGGCAGATGGGAGGAGGGATATCTCTCCAGCCAAAGTGGAACCCCCCACCCCCCTTACATCATACTGCAAAACCCCTCACTCTCTAACTTCCAATCTCACTCCACGTCTTCGCTGTCTCTTTATCTTACTGTCATTCTTCTGCTTGGCTTCTCTGCTGGGTCCCAGGCGATGTTTAAAACGTTATGCTCTCCACGTTGGGCCCTGAACTTGAACAGCTGCCAGGTTTTCGTCGACCCTTCTCCCCTGACAGGCACTATAACTGACTGCAGTTGCTGCTCTTACTTTTTCATTCTGTGAACTAGTAAAAATAATAAACTTACATGATGGATACTGTATGTGGAGCTATGCTGGGAGTTACCGCTCATTTACAGTATCTCAAATAAATAATCTCTCTCCTCTGCTCTTTTTGAGAAACGTAATAGGCCTCCCAGCAGGCCACTGCAGTTAACTGCATGCAACTAAATACAAATGGAGAACAATTAGGTGATTCTAATGGAAAGTGTTGTTCATGATAATTGCAGACTATTTGGCTGTATTAAGATGACTTCTATTCTGAAAGTATTTTGACAATGGGCCCTCTAATCGTGGCAAAAAGGCACACAGAATGCAATGCAGCTCTGATGGAACAATTATCTATAAAAACAAACGCTGCAGGGATGACCTGCCAGTACCTAAAGGAATGATGAAAGAGAGGAGGGGGTGTGCTTGTGAGTTGCAGACTGGCTGTTGAGTGTCTACAGTCGGTCTGTTACACACTCACTACCACCAGAGGACAACTAGGAAATGGAACAAACCAGATCAGGATTAAGAGAGAACCCAGAAAGTCTCTTTACCTTAAAGGGCAAAAACACTGATAAAAATCTCATGGAAATGTTTTTCCAAGAAAGACTTATGATTGAACTTTCATTGGTATTTTTTCCTAATGTAATCACCAAGTGGGAGCAACGCATGCAGTCAGGTTGAAATGATCTCGCCAAGGTCCCAGCCAGCTTCTTCACATCCGTCCTAAACTGTCTTTATTGAAGTCTTCATTCTCACTCAGTCGCACTGCAGCAGAAGCTAAACCAGACAAATTATCTCTCACCTAAACACACCGCAGGGAAAAAGTTGTTATCTATCATCAAGATTAATTGCGTGTGTGAGTGTAGGCGGCTTTAATCTATCAAAATCTCCCATCTTTAAATCAATATTTAATCCAAAAACAAATTCCATGTGCTGTACAGTATTTATTTCAAAATGTTTAAAAAAAAAAAATAGTCTGTCACATGTTCAAAGAGCTCAGTGGTCAGGGAAACCCTTGCTGACCCTTTTTTCCCCTTATTTGTGTTTGCCTATGTTTATGCAAGCTCTTTCTCAGCTTACAAAGACCTCAAAGAATGTCACAGCACAAACTAATTTCTATTCCTCGGGTTTACATGAAATAATAACCTACAACAACACTAGAAAGTGTGATAGCATGCTGTGCTAGTCACAAAATGGCTTTTTTAACGTAAAGTGTAATGGTTCCTAAGCTAATGATATGCAAACTCTTGGCCTTGGAAGTAAAGCTTGGTTAAGTTACTTCACTAAGTTACTCTAGGTAGTTAGCTACAGTAAAGCTGTTAGCCAGACATGCCATCGTTTGCAGCCAAGAGTTAGTGCAGATAAACACTGTTTAATCTGTTCCTTGCACTTCTGGTCTTGGTTTTGGAAATTCAAAAAAAACACCACTCTCCAAACTCATGAGGTACTACTAAGTTTCTGTATGTCCTTTTTCACTCAGCCCCAACGTACACCACCTCAACATGTGCAGAAATCCAAAGCCAAAGTGCCTAGTTACGGTTGCTAAGAATGGAAATGGGAACCTGGATGATGAGCTGTACCTCCACCAGACCATCGAGATCAAACTGATGGAAGTCCTAGGTGGGTAGTTTAGTTCAGCAATTCCTTTGTCTCCTGATTTATGTTTATTAGGGGACAGATCTCAAATACCAAATATATCAAAATGTGCATTTCCAGTTATTATAGCATGTGTGATTACAGCTTCCATTATTATTTTCAATCATTGGAAAGTAGCAGAAGCTACAGATTTGAGTCTATGCTCAAATGGAAAGCAAAACAAATGGTACTTTGGAAGATAGGATTTCCTCATGAAATCTTTTTTGGAACTAAGAAAAATCGACATTTATACCTCATGTAAACAGGACAGATTTGTTTTTTCATTTCATTTTATTGTTGACTGGGTCCGTCATTTTTGTATCTGCTTTATTCATTAGTGTGCTTTCCTTCAGCAATGCAAACTCATTCTCGTATTATTATCCTGTTTCTTCGTCTGAACATCATTTTTTGGGAGGTTCAACATACTTATACATACTTTTTTCTCCAAATTCTTTTCAGTTCATACACAGCCGACGGTCTAACTGCCATTGTTTCTCAGTTTATTGAACTTACACTAATTTCTTCCATGACATTCACTTCAATTGACACATCCTAGTCAAATTATCACGTACACTTTGTCTAACATTTCAACTTTATTTAATGCTTACACTGAACTGAAACTACATCTTTTAGCACTTCTATTTTAACTGCAATTTGTTGAAAAGTTAATTCAACTTATTTCAGTATTTGTATTTCGACTGCCACTTCAACTACGTCAGCATTTCAGCTATTTCAAACTCAAAATTTTTAACAATGAGCACACCTAAATCAAAAGAAAATCTTGCCTTTTCTAGTTTATTATGTCTTGTAATAATGGCGAGACCCTATATGACATTGTGACGCTGCTTTTTTGTTTCTATACACATTGACTCCACTCCCCACTTGAAATAATCTACATTTACTTTCTGCAGTGGAAAAACCTCCATCACATCAAAATGCACCAATGACTGTTTTAAATCAACAGTGTCTTGAACCAGACTTAAAATGACATGGTGGTTGTCCATCACATGATTGATTTTGAATGTATTCCACTAAGATGTGTTTAGTGTATATAAAAAACACAGAATTCTCTTTAAATGCAATGTAGACCCAGACAAAGCCACATCTGACTTTGATACTATATAGCACAACTGTAGTATGAACATTGACATTATAGCTGGCTCTGTGCCTTCATCTCCAACCTTTCATTTTAGCACAATCAGCAGACACCCTCTCTTTGAACTCACTGGCAACTTCATATTGAGGGGGACCCTAAAATAAACTTTGGTCCAGACTCATGAGCATGCTTTACTACAAAAAGCACTGCTTTCTGAAGTGCTCTGTGTTTTCCACATCTGCCTGATTATGGTTCTTCTTCTGAAGCCTGGCTGTCACAAGACCAGGCTGCAGCTCCTCCTGCGAGAGAGAGAGGGAGAAAGAGCGCACAGACTCGGGCCCTAATTAGGCATCTTAGAGTAATTAGACTAAACACAGCCTTCACGCTCCACTCTGCTCATTCATCATGCTCTGCTCTAGCACAGAGGAAATGTACTGTATGCACATACACAAACGAGTTACACACTGGGTCAAACTGTGGCTTAATCCTCCCGGCCCAATTCAAGACCTAGGTGAGAGTCTGAAGACAAACCGGCGCTATTACACTGAATGTGTTTCTTATTGCTGAGCTGCAGACCTCCTGCCTCCACAGAGTGTAGCCTAAGGAAAAGGAAGAGCTTGAGATCCAATTGAGTCACAGAGGATGAAGTAGTATGAAACAATATCCCATGCCGCTGTTGACTTTGGGCAGGGAGAGGTAGGGGCTGTAACACATACAATAGCTGAGAGGATCAACCACTAAACCTCCATAAATCCACTTGTTTTAGACCTCGACCTCTGTTAGTGATGCTGTCTTTTAACATTTGAACTGTGGTGAGATTTTTGACTGCAGGAAAGTATTACAAATAAGGCTTCAAAACACCACAGCAGAAGATGATGCGATCTGATCGTACAAATCAGGGGAGAGTGACTCACGGCCATGGTCTCTGGTTTTAGTTACCAGACAGGTGACTTCATGTTTTTAATTGATGCTGAACCAAGCTTTAATTTTTAACAAGAGTGACACATTTCACAACCCTCAATGATCTCATCTCAGGAACCTGAGCAACATGTTTTACAAACTGTCTAATGTGATACACACAACTCCATCTGCACTCACCGATGACGATGAGGGTATAGTTGATGTTCACGCTACCAAAGCCGTTGGTTGCTTTGCAGATGTACGTCCCAGTGTCATCTGCCTCCACCTCCTTGATCTTCAGGCCCATGCGGAGCATACGGAAACGGATCCAGCCGCTGTGGATGTTGCGCCCATCTTTGGTCCACATTATGAGGGGTGGAGGGTCTCCTTCCACTGGACACGGCAGCTTAATGGCGCTCCCGAGCCGGGCCATCTGTCTGTGAGCAACCTTCTCAGACACCCGTGGAGGTCCTGAGGACACACAAACACAATAATGGTGATAATGAATCATTTCTGAAAACCTTAATATGGTTTGGCAAAAGGAAAACATATGTGTTTGAATCTGCAGCCCACAAAAAATGAAGGTTTCTGAGGCCAATACCAATATTTTTAGATGGCATTCCACATCTTTTACCATTTTCGTGCCAAAAACATTAAAAGTATACAGTAATTCCCCGCAATTTTATTCCTGTCAGGGTGAAACAGACAATGAAACATCATCTAAACCAGTCATTCACAGCATGTCGACCCCTTTAAAACATGCTGCAACCAGTTCAGTCTAAGGGGGATTTTTCTATTTCAGATTTTTTTTTAGGTTTTAATAATTTTTAGAGGTACAATTTGCAGAAAGTCACAAGACAAAAAGAGCAAAGATTAGAACAAATTCTAAAGAAAAATAACATCATTTGGGGCAGATGTTTTTTCTAGTAGGCAAATAAAATCCCACCACAAGCTCCATTCAGTAGCTGTTCTGGAGCTTTAATCTAAATTTTGAAGCCAACATGGATGAGAAGTCATTCAAGTGCTCATAGGAATGGAAATTTGAATATCTACAAACATTTTTGACATCTGGAAAACTCTATCTGCTAATGAAGAGCAAGCAGCTGCTGAATGGACCTTGTGGTGCAATTGTTTTACCAACTGCTGTTTCCAAAGTCAAGGTTTTTCTCCTTTCCCCAGTTTGGGAACTTCTGATATCGACCACATTACATTGAGAACAACCAAACTTTTTAGAAAGAAATTTGGTGGAAGCTCACCTCACCTATTAAGTGGCAGGTAAAACAATTAGGCACGTCAGTGGAAAAAATTACTTGATGAAATAAGCCTGATTGATCAGTTTTAGTTTTTAGGTATAGTCAGAGAGGCCTTTATATCCAACAATTTCAAAAATATCACAAAATAGAATGGTTTACCAACAAAGTGCCATTGCAGCTTGTCTAACGATTGTGTATTGTAATCAGCAAATGTAATAAAGTATCCTGATTTCCCTGACTAAAAACAACTCTAAAAACAGCTCAGATGTGGGCAGATGGAATGAGATAGAGGTAATTTGTCATCTTTTTGTATGATTACCCAGAGCTGTTGAAACCAGATTGTAATAATTGGACAAGCCCAGTTGTCCACTGCCTGCACAGAGAGGGTAAAGTGTTCTGGCTCTGGTTTTGCGTGCAAGAGATCAAAGCGATGAGGGGGGCGGGCCACAGTGAGACGGACAGCAGCCTGTTCTCCCTGCTCTTAATTGGCTCAGGTCTGCTCCCTCAGATCTGGTGAAGTGGAGCGGGCCGAAACACCCTGTGATGGTGTTAGGAGGCCTGCGCTGCTGCTCGCACAGCCCCAGCGTTCAACTAACCCCCCACCCAAAACTAAACTAAACCCTGAATTACTGAGCAGACTAGACACCGAAGAGGAACGGGAGATTGGGGGGGCTGCAACAGCCTGCAAAAGTACACAGTATGTGCCTCAGAACAAATGGCCGGTCTGGTAGTAGTAAAAACAATGAGGAGCTTAAGTACACATGGCCTCTCCCAACACATACACACACACGCTCAAACACACAGTCACATTCCTTTAGTGCATTTCACACATATGGTAAACAAGAACATCATTATACTGATGGGGGCTGCAGTGGGGGAAGGTGACACAGGTAACTCCATCTGGCTGTTTTATGTATCACATTGCCAACAGATGTATCTCAGCTGCAGGTAAAAACATCTGGGGTCTCAATTATAAAATTGTGCGTAGGATCCTTACTAAAAGTGTACGTACGCCCAAAAGCCAAAAATGGCGTACGCCAAAAACAATTCAGATTTATAAAACCATGGGACAGCTTTGATATACCAGATATACCAGACCTATATGATAAGATTTTTAAAAGAACTATATATTATATCCAAACAAGCTTTAGTGATAAAGTTGAAGATTATATATAATATGTATATAAAACACTTAGCTGTCTGCTATTTCCCTCTGGAAAAAGCTGGTTGCCCCCAGAGTGGAGGACCAATATTTGGACCGGGATGGCCCGGTTCCGGCGCGTTGCCCTCTCTACTGGACCCAATTCAGTACATAGATCCAAGAGCATAGCTTTAGGGAATTTAATTTCATCGTCATGGTCCCTGATGTATTTTTCTCTCCTGATTCTTCCATTGGTGTAGTCCTCCTGCGGTGCCAGCAGTGCCATCATGCAGCATTTCGCACGGGCAGTATTTCTATGTTTACAACAATTTGTGATTGTTAACACCTTGCCAAAAATCACAGCATCAACAAGTAGTATCCCCCACCGCGAGATACAATTTGCAAACACACTTTTCTTCATGCAGGTTTGGTCACGAACAGTATTAAAGTTCGGACATTAAGTGTAACGATTGCTTAACGTCTGTATTTTTAGACTTTGACATTTGATGATATATGCACAGTATTAAAGACAGATATTTAGTTATTTACACTGTGTTCTGCAGTTATCTAATGCTAGGGTATTTGATGCTATCCTGTATTCCATGCAGTCGGGCCATCTCCTCCTGCGCTCCGTAGCGGACTCTGTGACGGTGAGACAGATTAAACATTAAGAACGAATTGATTTAAGATTTGAGTTGGATTTTACAAGGTGTTTATACAATTAATACTCCGTACAAGCGCAAATAACACTGCTGGATTTAATCTACATGATAACGTGGATGATATGGAGTGAAAAAATGTGTGTGAGGCATCAATACTTGAAAAGCATATTACGAGTAATCGTTATTCCCACATTTACTTTCTGCATTCCGACTTCAGTTCACCACCTCACCATCTGTGTCGCCAATTCCCATTGTCTCCAAAATGTGTGTACGAATGGGTCAGAGTTTGCGTGGAGGACCACACATTCTCCCGTCAAGTTTGTTTTTTATAAATCACAACCTTTGCGCGGGAAGTGGCGTACGCACATTTTCAGCCCCGTTTTGTACGTACACCACGTTTATAAATGAGACCCCTGGACTGCTGGGCCGGTGACCTTCAATGCTAAAAAAAGCTGGACTCACTCATATTTAAAAAAGAAAAAAAAAGATGAAGAATGATTTAGAAGTCATGCCAAAAAACTCAGTAGGGAAAAAGTGACACCTATTTTGTTTCTGTCTTTCTCAACCATGCATAAACACACACACACACACACACACACACACACACATACATACAAACTCAGAGTTTTCCTTCCTCACTGTGGATGGCCTTTTCTGGTCCACAGCATGCACAGGAAATTGGAAGTGTCATTGTTTATGTCTGTGGAGAAAAGGCGACCACAGTTTTTTTGGCTGTTGTCAGCTGGCCCATATCTCACTCCTCTGCTACCAGGAAAGCCGAACAGAGGCGCTCACTGTTCAGTTTCTGACTCTACAGACTCAAAGTAACACAAACAGGTCACAGCGTTGGCTTTGGGCTGCTGGAGCTCATATGGACTGAATTGATCCTAAAAGGCCGAATCGCCTTGTAAAAACACAAATACATTTCTGCCAAATCTTGAACAAATAGGCTTCAGTTATCTCTCTGGACTTATGGTGCCACAAGCCACTCAGCCATGTGCTCCTTCTGGATTAATGGAGGGGACTGACTTAGAAAAACAAGGCCTGATTAATGTCAAAGGTTTAGCTAAGGCAAAATGTCAAAACACATTGACCCAGCTGCCTGTCAAACAAAGATTTCTAAAAACTGGAAGGACATTTCTTGAGTTATATTCTTCCCAAGAAAATGAAAAGAGACACGGGGACCTCTGAATTCTCTTTTACATTCTTTAAAATATACAACAATGCACTACAAAACCCATCTGCAGTGTTGTTTGCAGGGCATTTGCCACTTATTGTACACTCAACCCCTGCCTTAGTGGAGATCCTTCTGTAAATGTCTTTTTAAGCTTCTTAACACTAAAGTGTTTTTCATTTATATGATCAGATGGCTTTATGTTGGTGGTGCAGTGAAACTTTGGCTAGATTTGCTTGTTTGTCTTTAAAGATGCTTTTTCATTTTGCCATGTTATTGTTTTTAATCATTTAAAAGAATAGTTCAACATTTTGGGGAATAGGCATGTTCGCGCTCTTGAGTTAACTGAGAAGGTCGATACCACGCTCCATCTAGCTAACTCTAAGGGGAATCAAAACATACAAAAACAAGTGTATTTCCCAAAATGAATCAAACTATTCCTTTAATTGTGATAAAGGTCTATGTGATCTTGAACTTATGTTATTCAGAACTACTCCAGATGACTTTGGACGGTGCTCCAAGTGCAAGGAATGTGAAACGAATGATTTCCTCCCTTCATCTCCGCTCTTAAAAAACCCTTTGAAGTCCGTTTGAAAAACAAGGCATGAAAAGGTGCTGAAATCAAGGACATCGTCTGAATAACTTAATAACTATTTGTGCTGTGTGCATGACCACCATCCTTTCTTTAGTAAGGACTCTCCTCCTCCTCCTCTCTCTCTCTCAGGGACAGGTTCTCTTAACCTTGGAGTTGAAAGCTCAGATACTACACACAGAGGCCCTCTGTAAAAGAAAATCCAATTGCGAGAAAAACTGCTGCCTTATCCACTTGATTGTAAGATACATAGCTGCACTTTTCACTGCTGTTTAAGCTTCAGTCTTCTGAGGCTCTCTCCTGTTGCTGAACTAAGCATTAAGGTCGTCTAGGGAGGCTGTGATGAATGGGAATCTACCAATTTATGACAAACTGGTGAGAGTTTCAGAGTATTTACTCAAATTGTTAGAGTTGTTAGCTGCTCTGTAAATGGAAAATGATACACATGACCATATTGCACCGTTGGTACGGTGCTCCTTATTATAGCCAAGCTCCATGTGTGAATGGAATCTTTCATAGCGCAGGAAGAGGAGGAGGAGGCCTGGCGACTCCCAGAATTACTTCTGTTTTTCTTTGCTCAATTTGGTGATGGATTATTTTAAGAGAAAGGGGCACATTCAATAAGAGGCATTCTTGTGATTTAGACTAAATATAGCCATTTTTACAAAACCTTGTGAGCGGGTTAATGAACTGCTGATCTGAAGTGGAGGCATCCGTGGAGGGAAATATGCTAGGAAGAAGGAATACATATAAAAAATAAATAAAAAAAAGACTACAAAGGCTGCCAGACTTGAGCAATGTTCAGATGTGCTGGCACCTCTCTCCTCATTTATTTTCTCTTTTACATAACACCTGTGGATTTGTAATGATGTGTACATGCATTTTTCTTCCCATACAAAGTGCTTTGGTCTTTCTAGTCATTACAAACATGTCAATAAAGGGTTGGCTTGCTGCTGACAGCCGCTCCAATAGCGAACACCTGGAACTTAACCAACCGCAATGAGCACAACTTGATAATGCACGCAACACTGTCTGCCCAATACAGGATATAGTTCAAACAACACTGTAAACATCATCTAATAAAAAGGATTTGGTCCTTAATCTTCAGCCAACTCCAAGAATTTCTTGTGCATCAAAAGGTTTTTGCACACTGCCAGACTGTAGTGATTCATTTCTTAGATAAACACTGATCTGAGTGAATGTGCCTTCAATATGAAATATTTACATAAAGGATAAGAGGCAGAGAGACAGATAGAAGCTGGAGAATGCATCCTCCTACTCAGCAGCACTGTGTAAGCTCACCAGACCATACAAAAGCAGACAGACCTCTAACATAAGGGAGGAAGTTTAATGTAGCCTGTGCTTTCAGGAAAATATTCTATTATGCATCTCATAAAACATCATGAGCACTTATATAATACAAATCAACAATATGGATGGAAAAAAAGTAAGTTGAGTTTAAGTAACACGAGAGGGAACTAAAAAACTACATGAAAGCTTGAAACCAAATCCAGAGTCAGTGACTTTACTTGAGACTGGAGAGGTTGGGTGAAGGCGAGAGGTGAGGCGGACTCCGCAGCTCGGGGAGTGTGTGAAAGGCCAGAGCTTCTGTTCAGAGCCTGCTGCTGTGCTTGGCTATACATTTCACAAGCAGAGATAAAAATCGGCATAAAACAGTGAGAGAGAGGGGGGGCACTTTGGCAAATCAAGAAAGGAGGTGAGGTGAGGGACGGGAGCAGTGACAGGGTAAAAAGGGACGGGTATGTGGAGTGGCAGTGGAGGTTGTTCTGACAGCAGCGAGGCAGCCAAGGGTGAAGAATGTCGTCTTTTCTTACCCCTCCAGACGTCCTGCCCAGCAACTTCACCCAGTGTGGTAATCAATACCTGTTATTTCCCCCTCTCAGCTTTCCAATCAATAGATAAGAGCGGGGTAAGACCAGCCGGGACAATGGCTCTTTCTTCGGCACCATCTGATGTGGGCTGAATAGCAACTGCTTCGGTGGTGGGAATGGTACAGGAGGAGCTATTGGGTGACATGAGGGACCAGAGAAACAGCGGGAGGGGGTGGAATATAAAGAAAGAGGTAAAGAGAATAAGATGCTCCAGGCGATCTATCTGATTAAAGCAGAATCACTGGAATAAGATCGCTGCTTGTTTGCAGTGAATCTGCTTCCTTCACTAATGGCGCTCGAACAACAGGCTCCTGGCGACTCCTCATCAAAAGAACAGGAAAGAAACAGAGAGAAATTACTCCAGCGTCATAAAGCTTCTGGAAACATCTCCATCACGCGGCCTACCCTTAACAGGCCCTACTTTGGAGCCTTTGAACTCTAAGCTGCTATATTTCATTAAACTTGACTGCCTTCTCCTGGCTCCAGCTGCCTCTGTCAGAGAAAAGCAGCATGTGTGTTTGTAGACTTACTACTGTCATCTGTAACTCCACCCAACATAAATCAGTGAGACAGAAATATTTATTTGTTTGTAAATAAACTGGAGATATATTGTTATATTGGTCATCATTTAGAAACAAACCTTCTAATATTATAAAAAATGAATGCACTTTTATGAAACAAAACATTAACCTTCAAGAAAATGCAAATGCCATACATTTTACATTACAATTGCTACATATGTCAGAGGCCACACACTTCTGGAGCAACTATGGGTTAAGTGTCTTACTCAGGGATACATTGGTTGATGTATCACAGTGGGAATTGAACCCAGATCTCCCACACCAAAGGCATGTGTCATATCTACTGCACCACACATTTAGTAAGTGTGATTATTGTTTAGGTTATCTACTCACTAAACTGACAAGACACATACAAATCCAAGTGGCTTACTGCTTCAGCTAACCATATCCTGGGAGAAATCCTCTGTTTTATAACTTATTGATACTTTGAGCATATGAAAAGCCCCTTTTCATTCAGGATTTCCCATAAGGACTCCCTACTTTTACATACTTCCACAAGCCTGGAAAAGTACAGAGTTCTTATGGAAAGTCCTTAACTTGAATTAATAGAGGCCTTTCATATAATGTTTTTGGAGTGGCCATTTTGTCTTATTACTGGATAGTGCATACCAGTTGCTGGAACAGTTTATAGCCTGCTTTTCAAATTTTTTAGCTGGTCTACCACTGTACAGAGAGTTGGGTATTTCCTAGTATGTAAGCAATCACTATTTTGGGTTTAATTATTTTTATTAATATTACCTTTTAAGAGCCTTCTGATACATGCCAGTGCTTGACTATCGTTGTCTCTACTGGAGTGAGTGGGAGAGTTTGATTCAGTCTTCTCTTCTACTCGATTTATTTTACAATTTATGTTGTTGTTTCTTATGTGTTTTTAAAGATTACATCTGGCAATATTTTATATTTTTCTTACTGTCAACAAAAAACAAAACCAACACTGAATTTATGCTACGAAAGTATTGTCTGTGTAGCCAAAGCTTGATATAGCTTATTCCTCTGTGTCATAAATGTCTGGATGTTGCACTAGGTGATATGTTGTTTCATTACCATGAACATGGGCACTGCAGTTTAGCTTAAATCATACCACATGCACCATCCTGCAGTCATAAACAGTCACTAGTGCATCAAATGTCCCCAACAAATGCACGATTTACTCCTGTTAACATTCGCTAAAATGTGTGACGCTCAGCTGTTTGACGAAATTCCTGAGACTTTTGTATAAATAAAATTGTATATTTGTGAACCTTTTTTTTAAAGATTTACTTCAGTAGGAAACAATGGGCTTGAGACTGAGAGCCACAAATCAGAAAGTATTTAGAGATGGATTATTAGACATTATTGGTTAGTCTTTTTTAATGAGATTTGTTGACAATAAAAACAAAACGCCAACCTTCTCATTTCATGTTTTTATCTCTTTCTGGTTATGTGTATGTTCACTTCAAAAGAAAAGGAGGGGATGGACAATACAAGACCATAATGTAGACTGTTTACTAATTTGTTCTATTCTCTCGATAAAAATTTCAAAAAGGAAATAAAATAAATAAGATAATTGATTAAATTATTGAATATGTAAATGATCAAATGTTATGAAGTAACTGTTGACAATGAGAAGTATCCAATCAAACAAATAGCAATATAAGACTACAAAAACACCATACAACATTCAATCAATTGGTTTCTGAGGGAATGGTACATACAAATAAAATACTATATTTAGTAAATACACTAATTCAATGGCATAACTTTTCATGCAAATGTGAATCAGTAATTTACTGGTCTTGCCTTGTCATAAAAAGCGCACAGTGAGTGGCACTCTAGTCGCTTTATCTCACTCCATTAGGCTAAGGCCCGGTGCACACACAGGGGCTGAGTGTGTCCTTAGGGCCACTTATCAGGGAAGAGGCAACAGGAGGGAGACTGGGAAGGCAGAGAAAGGCCAGATAGAGTGACAAACAGAGACAGAAAAAGAGGGGTCAGAGAGACGGGAGAGAAAGAAAATCAAGCCAAGGAAAAGTAGAGTGAGGGTTAAAAAGAGGATGGTTGATTTAGAGAGTGGCAGGGAGCAGAGGCTAAGATGGCAGAGAGGCCTCCTTTAACACACAGTTCATAAGGAGAGGAGGGTTGCATGGGGGAGTGAAGGGGGATTAGGTGGGTCCAGGCGGCAGTATCCAGGAATGCCAACAATCTCACACTCCCTGGCCCGGGCTCAGCCTCAGCCACATGACACACTCAAACAGACCTCTCTCTCTCTCCAGTACAGAGCAAGGCACCAACGAGCACCTGTTTATTACTGTCTGTCTCATTTTTGGAGATGGACCGACCACTTGGCATCGAAAGGGACATTGTGTGAACGCTCACACGTGTTTGGCTGCTCTGGACCACCTGTGTATTGTCTCTTATTCTCTCTCAAAAATGCACACAGAACATTTTTGAAAAAAAGTCTATACTGTAGTTCTCATGCCACAAAAACAAAGAGTGTTAAAGTTTAAAGAGCAGTGGTGGAACCAAACATCTACCTGAGGGGTTATGAGACAAACAGGGAAGCAGAAAAAACAACAACTATGCAACTCAATATTCTATTGTTTTCCCTAGATGTTCCTCTAATCCAGTGGTTTTCTAACCTGGAAATGTGGGACCCTCAAATAGATCCCACAATAAATCTAAGAGGGCCTAAGTTGTTAATGATTAAATTGATATAAGAAAGATGAAAATCTTACTTTTAAACAAAATTGTGATAATGTTTCTCAAATCTATTGCTTTTTCTTGTGAAATACTGAACATGTACAGAGTAAGACAGTGCTGATATGTTACCCAAGTTTCAGTGCCAATACTTAATACTTTCTTTGTGGAATATAATTCTCTACAAAACCCCTTTTCATCTAAAAAACTTACATTTTCCAATGTTAAATGTTGAGTAAGACGAGCAGCCATACAAAGAGTTTACCTAAATCAGAAGGTTGAAGATTTTCGATATGCTGTCTGTTCTACAGACACTTACAGTTGGTACCACAAAAGTATTGGCACGCTATCCTATATACTATACAAATGCCACAGATGATGATGGGACAAGTAGACATTGCTTCATCAAAAACGTTGGGAACCACTGCTCCGGAGCATGTTTACTGGACAATAAATCTTGACGGCATGTTATATCATCTTCTCATAACAAGAACTCTGTTTATGTTGTTTCATGGGCTCCATCAACAGTGAGGTACATCCTGCCACCTCCTTATTCAACCTTCCTGCATTCCAAAGTGGGAAAAAACTACCCAACCTGCGTTTGGCTCATTGTGTACAGTTGACACAGTCGGAGTCCAGTCTGGAGGTGCTGAATGAGATACAGATGTCTTATTAAGTCGAGCCACCGTCGCTCTGTGTTGGTCTGGTGTTCCACTGACTGGCGGAGAAGCACAGAGGCTGTAAACAAGACCGTTTTGAGCCAGACATGCTGTCACCGGCGGACCAATGTGTGTCTACAGTATGTGTGTGTGTTGTGGTCACATCTGTGTGATGATGACAATGATGATGGCCAAGCCTGGCATTGAGTGCCCCTCATTTCTCTGTCTCCAGGAACCCTACACCAGCGTACAGTCTGAGGATCAGCCAATCTCCATGACACTGGGAAGCGCTTTACACCAGCGCCTTTGTCAACAAGATCTTTTCAGGAGAGGGCCATTGACAGACTGCGATGTAGCAGCAGTGTTTGGGCAGAATGGAGCGATTCAGAACAGAGCAGGAGGGAGGGCGAGGCTAGGAGAGGAGCGGGCGAGGGAAAGAGAAAGGCGGGTGAGACAGAGACGAGACAAAGTGGGGAGAAGGGGGGAGAGACGAGGCGAGTCAGACGGACGGGGTGGAGGAACTGGCAAAGCTCTCACTGACAGCAATGGGGCCTCTTGACAATCCAGGAATATTGTCTGAAATCAATCTGTCACCGTGGAGCTGTAGAGCCTGTCATTACGATGTGGTACTCGCCCTTTCACAGTGACAATTTGTTCAGTGCTTTCCCAGTTCACCTTACTACTCAGCTGTACAAAGGTCACTGCCCTCTATCCATCTCTGTCTGCCAGTCTGGCTGTCTCTCTCTGTTAATCAACTGTCCACACTGAGCTGTACAGTAGTCCTTTTATCAAGGTGACCTGCACAGGAACAGGTGGCTGACAAGCAGAATAAATGTTCTGTTGCAAGGACTTCTGTTACATCATTAAATCCCCTTATTAGATGTTGAGATATTTCACTGAAAGAACATTTGACCTGCTGGTGTCACTAGAAGTTATACGATCTTTAAAGTCATTTGAATTCAACCTCTCTGGACTGAATATCTGCACCACATTTCATCGCAATTGATCCTAAAGTCCAAAAGATATTTAACTCTAAAACACAAATGTTAACATCATGGTGGCGCTACAGGAAAGGTCAGGCCACATTTCATTAAAATCCATGAAATAGTTGAGATAACAAAGTGAAACCGACTTACAAAGCCACAGACAAGCCAACATTGTCAGTTCAGCGAATATTCAATATAGACATAGAATAACTGTATAAATGGAGCAGTGCGACCCATCTGCCAAGCCTCTCACTCCAAGTACATCCAGGCTGGAGGCTGATCCAAAGCCCAAACTCACATCCCCGTGCATAAGGAAATCAAATCAGTTTCACTGCATGGTGCATAATTCCAGTCTGGGATAGCAGTAGCCCTGCTATAAAATATGACATATTATACTCTTTGCTCCTGAAATGATTTTTCCTTCCTTGTCCCATTCCACTCTTTGAGTCAAAGCGGGGACATGTTTTTCCAGTGCCCTGAATAAAAAAATCAGGGCCTCTTTGCCTCCTCACCTCTAGTGTTGAGAGAGACTGCTGCTGCTGGAAATGGGTGCAAACTAATTCCATCATGACGCTCGCAATGAAAACTCCTATTTTGACGTACTGTGACAAGCAATCGCCCAGACCAGAGTCTTTCTAACCAGAATCAATGGGGACAATGCAGAAAGAATTTCCGAGGTTGCTCAAAAGAATCGCTAATGAAAAACAAAGTGGAAGTGAAAAAGCCACCAAGCCATGTGGGGTCTCATTGAAGCTCATCAGAGGTGAACTGAAAGAGGGGGGTCGAGGAGGGGAGGATGGAAGAAACTGGAAGGAGGGTTCAGGGTTGTGAGGCCAAGGCAGTGGAGGCCTCATTCAGAGCTCGTTATCCCAGCTGTCCCCTGGCTCGGCTTTCTTCAGGCTCAGCCAGCCATCGCTATTGCCACTACCATATATTTCAATCAACCTTTTAACTGCAGAACGGCAGGGTTGGTGTGTGTGTGTGTGTGTGTGTGTGTGTGTGTGTGTGTGTGTGTGTGTGCGTGTGTGTGTGTGTGTGTATTTGTCCGTGTGTGTGTTAGTAAAGAGTTTGTCAGAACAACAAGTGATTTCTAATGAAACCCCCAGAGACAGGAGAAGATAGCAGAAAAACAAAGACAGAGAAAACTTATACTGATATTAGATTATAAACGACTTATAAAGAAGAATATATAATGACTTACACACAACTACTTCCCAAAATCATGAACAGAAGAAAAAAGACTTAGCACAGAGAAGTAAAAAAGAAATAAGAGAGGAAGCTCATCACCAAATGATATGCAACAGGTACCTCCTGGCTGCCTGATTTAGTATTCTGATAAGTCAGCACTGACTCTAGCAGGCTGTGGCAAGTACAGCAAACAACCACATACAGTAAAATGGGCAGATAATATTTCTGCAGTAAATCAAATCAGCTTTGTATTCACTAACATCACAATGACAACTGTTGAACTTGTCCAAGCCTGCTCAGTCCAAGCAACATCCTCAAGGCCACCATCAGATACATACAATATAGATATGTTTTCCTGATATAACAAAGGGTTGTCTTTACATGTTTTGCAGGTTTTTTTTCACAAGGTTGCTCAACACCAAGGAGAAGGCAGAAGAACAAGGAGCCAATGCAAGAGAAAAGACTTGAGAAGCAGGCAGAAGAAAGAAAAGTGGAAGAAAAGTTTCAATTTCTGCACCACCTGCCTGCATCTGTATGTAGACTCATGGTCTGAATCATAAATCTACAAGGAAACCAAAACGGCGTCTCCTGTTCAGGGGTGAAAGAGGAGAGCAATTGGAATCTCATCATTTCACAAAAGTGACTAAGTGAACAGCTGTGGAGCACAAAACGGTGAGGAGGTGGGAGATAGAGGAGGAGGAGGGGGGGCGTCTCTCGCCACGACTTGGCTGCTAAAAAGAAAAAGAGAAAACAGAGCTGGATGGGAGAAATGGAGGAGGCTTAGAAAGAGGGGTTGCGCAAGACAAACACTTCCCACTGTGGAGCTGAAATGTTATTGTAAGGTCACTTGTAAGGTTCCAGTGGGGCGGACCCTCACCCCCACCTACAGGCTCGCTTCCAGACGCTCAGTCCACACTCTCCCTGGCCAGGGATGCAACACAGCAGCCTGAACTGTGGAGTCTAAACAGTGTCCAGTATCATCACCAAATAGCTGTCAATTAACAAAAATACGTTCTTCATACATCTGGTAAATCCTAAAAGTCAGACCAGGGAAGCGCATAAAGTTGATTATCATCTGAATAGTATCAGCCTGGCACCTCAGTGTGCACTTTGTTAGCAGCTCCATGGGTTTTGCGAAGGTTAACGATAACAAAAGGAATTCTATTTAACTGAACCCAAATCCATTCAGCCAGCAGGAAGAGTGTGTGTGGTCTGAAAACACTCCCAGAGCCAACTGCCCAAACAAACTAATGAGCATTGTACACATACAAACCTTTATATGATTAAATAGGATTTTCTTAAAATGCAAAAAAAAATTAAATAAAATTCTCCTCATGTGCACTGAAGCATTAGCATACAGCTGAAAATGACAAACACTGAAAGTGGACAATGCCTTGTTGAAATTCCACATTAATGCTAATTGAAGTGGCCATTAAAGTCAGTCAATGAGGGGAGTGTTGCTCCCAGGGATTATATGACCTTGCTAAAGTAAACACCAACTGACCTCCATTATGACTACTTATCACAGCTACAGCCCTTTCCTTTCTTTCCCCTTGGAGGGGTGAAGTCTGACACATTCCTTTTAACGAATGTTTCCTCCTGAACTGACACGGTCAGCAGTGTGTGCTGATAGATTGGGAACATGGATTGCTAGAATGGTGGTAACATTATTTCCGTGACAGAAACAGAGAGATCGTAGCAGGAGGAATATTATTTCCATCTTGTTTAGAGGAGAAAGAGGTTGAGGGGGAACAGTTGTTGGTATACCTCTGAGGTTTTCCAAATTGCCCTGTGCCTTGGATGGTCTCATTATCATGACTTTCTCAGGGTAATTTCAGCCTGCTTAATAAAACAAGTGCATATATTCAGACGCACGAAAGCAGCACTCATTCACTCTCGTAACTTCTTCTCACGCACCTCTAAATGGCAGCGCCTTGGTAGCGAGAGCCCCCCATCTACTGTGAGTTCTAATAGATGGCAAATAAGTCTGGTCTACAGGGATGAGGAGTGTTTAAAATGAATTACTGCTGCCCTGTCCAACCTGGGGGACCACCACACATAATAATCCATCCATTGTTCTCCACAAATTGACCCAGACTCAGTAAATAGGGGGTACGAAGAGCCGAGAGGTCAGCTCATGCCTTGTTTTAACGACAGCACATTAACTTAACTTAACTTACTTCCTTCGACTTTACACTGGTAATAAATGGGAGGAAATGCAGAGAGAAGCAGCGAAAAAGAAAAAGGGCGTGTGTAAGAAGGGTGGCAGGCAGTGTCTGGTTTGGAAAACAGAAAATTAGAGGTGATGTGTTGAACAGTCGGACAGATTAGGGTTGAAGTAGAAGTAGAAGACTTTGTTAGAGTTCTACTGATGTGGGCTGAAAAACAAAGCGTAACATGAAACTGATTTTATTTTTAATACCAAAATGGAGTATTAAAGTGGGAGTTGAGCAAGGATTGTATATATAAAAAAATAAATAAATAAAAAGCTCAATTCTCCCCCTCCCCAGCTTGGCCCACAAGCCAGCACATCACTGTTACACCTTCTTACTATTCAGGAGCTATTTTAAAAAAAATTAAGAGGACTTTGGGGCATTTGGTTACTGAGAAACTAGCCTCATTATGGCTAAAGGAAATGGAAAACGGTCTGGGAGCCAAACAGCCTTGTGATTTTAAAAGCCCTTGGCATACAATTTATCTCATAGTACCTTCTTGTTATGAAACCATGATGTAACCCTGCTATAAAATGTATATTTTCCAACGGGGTTGCAGAACAGTTTGCATGCTCTGAAATTCACAAGGCTGCTCCAGAGGTGAAGCAAACATGTGTGTGGTGTTAGAAAACAGGATAAAAAGCAGTCACATACATGCACAAATATAAACACCTGTATTTGATGCCTGTTTCTATTTAAAATGCATCAAAACAGTACCATTCAGTGTGTGCGTGTGTGTGTGTGTGTGTTCATTCATTGGTAGCTAGTCCTGGTGCATAACAGAGACACCTGGTGCCTCTCTCTTTCTCCCAGGGTGCATTTCTGCAGATCCATATGTCCAGGCTGCTACATTCCTCAGTTAGTGGAGCCCAGTGGTCCCCTGGCCTGTCACCACATTAGAGGCTCTACTGGGACACATCACTGAGCACCTCCTCCGGCTGCTGGGGGTGGCCGCACACCAGAGGGGGAGGAAAGAAGGCGCTGGGACGGAGGAAGTGAGGGGGTTCTGAGGGGGGTCTTAAGAAATAATTCGTGCTTGGCCAGTCGCAAAGTCGTAGCAGTGGAGAGAGGGAGGGTCCATGTTTGTGTCTGTGTGTGTGTGTGTGTGGGCAGGGGGTCCAGGGTCAGATGTCGTCCGATGACTGACAGCAACAGGCTTAAAATCGTTCACCCAAACTTACTGTCTTCTGGTGGGTTGCTTTAAATGTTTCAATAACAGCAGAAGTAACACTTCCAATGTGTTTTTACTGTTTTACACAAAAGTCAACGGGGGCCTGTCCTTCATAATTTAATTAACATTTGTCAAAGATGTCATCGTACATTGTTACATTTTACAGGAAGAGTTTTACAGCTTTTTTGGCCTTAGCTGCACTATAACAGCGCAAGTTTCGAGTAAAAATCCCCCGACTGTATTTCACAGGTTGTCAGAGTCAAGCTGTTGTATTTGGACAGAACTCACCGTATCACTGCTGCTGGGAGAACTATGGAATATTTATTCTTCACAGATTGTCAAACATCATTTAAAATCATCTCACTGCCAGCTACATATCTGCTGATGTGTCAATTTGTCTGTTCATCTGCAACCACTCAGAAAAATTATGAAAAACAGGCTGTAAATCCTTCCTTTTGTCTGCCATTAAATCCATTGGACCTTCCCTCTCTACCATCCCATTGGATTGCCCTTCACTGACATCTGTTAATCTATAAACATACAAAATTGCCTGTCTAATCTTATTTAGCCTTCACGTCTTGTTTACTTTGGTCGTGCCGTGAAGGCACGGCTGCCATGCTGTGAATAAGGCATTGTCTGCAGACCCACAGATTTAATCTCCCCTCTAAACTGCCGCCAACCCCCTTCTGCCCCCTCTACCTTGAGCCCTGATAGCCACATGCAGGTATTGTATCTATCAGACGCCTCTTCAATTCACTTCCATGCTGAACTGGAGCAGAAACAGAGCACTATAGAGCCTGTCTGTTTTGCCAGTGCTTGGTCTCCCAGGGAAATATGTCTGGCTTTCAGATTTCTCTCATTAAAGTGTAGTTTCAAGTCTTGCTTCAGTCTTTGACTCATGCCGCTGGATTGCATCGGACATTGTTCAGTAGTCAGTGATGGAGGATGAAATCATAGAAATTGCCTTGACAGTTATTCATGGCTTGTTGACAAGCTTACTGTGAGTTGTCTTAATAAAGAAAAGTATCAATACTACTGGCACAATGAAGAGTGCAGTGAAATGTGGTCAGACTGAGGTCTCCCACTCGCCACTCAGTGTTTCGGTCAGGAACACACACATGCATGTGTGCACGCATAATAACACATACACAGGCTGATGTGAGACAGTCCCTTAGCCAGCCGCGGGAGAGCTGGACTCTTACACTGACTTGTGTTCTTTCACCCTGGGAAGCTGATGGATGATGTTTGTTTGGTTTAGCTGTAGTGAATGTGCGCACACACACACAAAACTAGGGGTAGGGGTTGGCTTGCCCTTACTCATTCCCCTGCCCTGTGTTGATTTTGGGCCCTGTTTAGAGATTTTTTAGTTCTTAGTTTTCCATCTCATACTTCGCGGCGTGAAAACGTTAAGAGCCAACTGAGACTTTCTTCATGCACAAGAAACCAGCCAGTCAACTTGAGATATAATGAGCTGTGAATGGAGCAGATCTTACCTCTTGCACAGTCGGTCAGTAAAACAGCCTCAAAGATGAACAGCACAAATTTCAGGCCGCCCATACTGTCCAAAGACAACTTCATGTTCCCTCAATCTGAAAGACAAATGGTCACAGTGACACAGGGTGTATGCATATTATTCTCAATGGGGCTATCAGAGCATTTAGAAAAAAATCTTTGTTGTTTACGCCAATTTCACATACTACGAGTTAAAAAGAAATTACTTTAAGGTAAGTAACATTATGACATACATACGTACTACTACTATTTTAATAGAAGCTCAATAACTAAAACTAAAATACTTTTTCTAGCTGGACAAAGTTGTTTGTGAAGTTGACCTCAGTGGTTCCCAAACTAGACTCCTGGGACATTGTGGGGTCTAAAATTGTCCCCCAAAAGTAATGTCAATATTAGAAAACAAACCCAATATAAATTCCCTGAGAATACATAATACGTTAGCAGGATCACATAATGTGTGAGAGTGATTATTTAGTAGCTACAGTCAGACACTCCGGTTGGGGGTCTATCTGGGCCTTTACGTTGGGGTTCACATACTTTTAGGGTCCTTAAGTTTCAAAAGTCCTGTTTAATGTAATATCACAGTTATGTATCTGTCGGCTATGTATTCAAATAGCTAACCGAGGTCTTGAATAGCAAACTGTTCATATAAACGTCTGTTTTAGCGAGTTTATCTTTGCTTACAGTAAAATATCACTGATGCTGCTCACTTGTAGCCCTGGTAACGTTAGCTAAGACTGCAAATAAAAAATAGCAACATTTTTAAAACAAAATAGAGGAAATGCAAGTATAAATATGTCGATAACACACCTGGATATTCAATGAATGAAGTCAATGTTGTATCAGCCTCTTGACAGAAATGCTTTTAGATAAAGTTCGTGTTGAGTCCATGAATCAAAAGTGACAGTGTCGACTTCTCACCGACCTCCAGCACGCGCTTGTCTCTAAGATAAAATAACGGATTCAAAGGCGGAATAAAACCGGATACTGCCAAATATCACAATAAAAGTCTCATATGCTAATTTAAAAAAACTTAGTCCTGTGTGTAGTCCGCTTCGTCCACCAAGTGACTTTTCCACAGTGCGCATAGAGCGGAGACTTGTTGTCCGTCCCAGCGCTGCAGCTGCGGGCCAATCACAGTCTGCAGAGGCCGGCCGGACACGTTTAACTCTTTATCTCTCACCCACACAAACCTCTTCATCACAAAGTCCTTCACCGCTGTCGGCTTGATGTACAAGAAAACAGAGAAAAGACAGCTCTAGAGATTATAGAAGTATAGCACACAAATATCTCTGTAAAATGAAGTCCATATTGCTATGTTAGGGAGGTTATTAGATGCTACTCTCATATATGAGATTAAAAGAACTTTACGCAGTAAATTAAATTAATGATCTACTGCTGGGCATCACAGACTCACATCTCCACCTTATTAGTAAAGTATTATCTTCAGACGTTGTAAATTACTACTGAAACCACGTCTGGAATACAACATTTTCGATATTTAAGGGGAAATAAATTAATATATATGGTTCAGTACTGTATCTCCCTGTGCTATATGACTGACAAATACCATTTTAATACAACGCCATGAACAAGTGCTGCCACCTAGTGGTCCCTATGTTTACCAGATCGGTTCCTACAATCAATCAGATTCCCCAGCACAAGAAAAAACAGTTTCACTCATTATATGTTAGCAGCATATGTAGGTGTCCGACTGCTGTTTTTGCCTCTAATACAATACTGAATTTTGGGGTCTCTGACAAGAAAGGTTTCCTGTGATGGTCCAGTATGATGTACTGTAACTGCTGGGGATTATCTTGTATTTATAGTTACTATTTAAGACACACCACTTAGCCAAGATAAGACAAGGTTACTTTGAAAAGCTCCCTCCAGAGCAACAGAGGGCATTTAACAACTGTTTTCCCTTATCTACATGGAAAACTCTGAAGCTCTAATAATGTGTCACTCTAGCTCCCCACAAAACTCAGAAATTCAGTTAAGCAGGATGTTGCTCATCTGATGAGTAGGCACACACTGCCTACTCAAGTGGCAGGAATGACAAATAGCAACTAAAATAGCTTTAGTTTGTAAAAGAGCATCTCTGGAGAGCATTCAGTCCATATTCAAATCAAAACGGTACTCAACTGAAACAACTCTATTTTTACGACTACTAGCTGCACATCGGTATGACATTACCAAATAGTGGGCAGGACCTGGATCTTTTTGCTTGGACTATAATGGACAGTATGTTGATCAATTCAGGACACAAATCTACTGACACATTTCAAGGCAGAAATTCAATGACGCTTTGCTGTAAAAGTAAAGAGTAGATGTTATCAGTCCACATTTTTAAACAGGAAAAAATTATTTATTTCAATATACATCGCATTTAAAACTATATAACATTGTTTGTTTGTTGAATATTTTACACAGCTCTTATCATGGACATTTTACAAAATAAGACCAAGCTCTGAAACAATAATAGGATATCCTGCCCTTTAATTACTGCATGATTCCTTGTACTGTATTTTACATAAAAGTAATTATAGCTTCATACATTATTCTTGTTATTTATAAAAGGAAAAAAAACATACCTTTTTAAAGTGAGTTTATATGTTCTTTGATGAAAATAAAATCCAAGAGTAGTAAGTGATTTTGATTATGTAATGCCTGAGAAACTGCTTTACGTCAGAGCAGAATGGACATGTAATATTTCATCAATATTGTTTAAAGGTCCAAATTTGTAGACTGGCCACTTCAGACAATTCAGATGTACAAAGTACAAACTGTGATATATTATGAGCATGGAAGATACTTTGTATGCGGTCACTGCAATGGAAGAAGATTCAAGAGCAGAAAGGAAGTCAGGTGCAAATGATGTCAGTCCGGGAACGAAATATCTGTTCCTCTCCGACAGTACCACCGGAGCCAAAGCTGAAAATAATTTAGTGTAAACCCAAATCAGGACAACTTATCTCCTCAGAAATGGCCAATAACTACATTTAAACAGCCAAGTGTTGTCTCTAAAATGTACAGGACCATTGCAGTTAGTAGTCACAATTTTGCACTATAACAAGTGTGAGGAAGAGAAATCAATAGACAATAATCGGCCTGTAGTCTGTAGGCCAGCATCTGAGAAGGCCTCTGGTTCAGAACAAATTGTACACAACATGGTGATGAGAACACTGAGGAAGAGAGGTCAACTCTCCACTAGGGGGCCTTCAAGACCTGACAGTGATGACTAAGGAATCCCTTTTATCCATCTCAGTGTGCAGCGGAGTCCCCAGAGAAAACAATACATGCCATGGTGCAGCTTTAAAAGCAGTGGGCACAGCCCATTGCCATCAAGAGGTGAAAGGTCAAACATCTTGGAACCATTTTACAAAGTGATACAGAATTACACATTCATTGCCATTAAAGCATTAAAGAATCTCAATATAAATTCATTTTTGCTTTACTGGGACTGGTAGCATGGTGAAGATTGCTTTCCAGTTCCCATATAAATAGCAACTGTTTACTGAAGACATTGTAGTGTAGCTATTACCAGAATCATCCTTATTTACATGGTTATCATGACTTACATTCTTTTGAGGAAACCGAGTCGCATGGGAGCCCTGGCACAAATGTAGGAAGCTCGCTAAAGCAGGAAAATTTGTCACAAGTCCTTTCATTTACACCTAAAGCCAACAAAACAAACAAGGTGGCCTGTTGTGATTTTGTGCTGCAAACTGCTACAGAGGACTGTTGCACAATGCCAGTTCAAAATCTGTCCACTCTCTCT
Source organism: Sander vitreus (assembly GCF_031162955.1). Lineage (NCBI taxonomy): Eukaryota > Metazoa > Chordata > Actinopteri > Perciformes > Percidae > Sander > Sander vitreus. Next base: position 15,482,060 of record NC_135874.1, read on the forward strand.
TTTGCACCTCTATACTGTAGTCAGACAGGCATTTGTGAATCATTTTTGTGTGTTGGCTGGGCACTGAAATCAAACCCTTTGGTTGCCGGTCTCTCCGAAGCAACAGAAACGGATCGAATTATCACTTGTGGCTGTGTGTGTCTTGTCTCTCTAATCTGTCATCTGTAATGGCCTCACTCTTAAAGCCTCGCTTAGCAGGTACGATGATGGCCATTAAGTTTACCAGAGCAGTGTGGTATTTGCTTTGTACACAGCCCTGGATCTGTCCGTTGCATATGCTTGTCGTAGTAGACTATGTGCTTTCGGTGACAATCTTGGATTAGATGCCGGCCTTGTCGCTGTAGAAGGGCGTGACATGAAACATGTAGCAGTGTGTGCAAACCCTGACGGGCTTCACCTGGCCATACCGGGGCAAAGGAGCAGAATGGGAAGAGCAGCGAGAGCAGAAGATCTGAAATGACACAGTATGTAATGTTATCAGTTACTATCCACATGATGTATGAATCATGATGTTGATCACATACACATTAAACTGAGAGCTTTGAGACTCATTGTACCTTTCCACAGCTTCTACAGTGATGCTTCCTGCGGATGACAGTGAAGGGAGCCTTGCAGGCAATGCAGGAGTTGCAGGCTTCATCGGGGACCCAGTCTGGTGGGTCTACACAGACAGAAACCGTTAACACAAAGTAGGCCCGTCACCATCAGTACACCTGCTGCAGAGAAAAGAAATGATCTAACATTACAACTAAACTCAGAGTGGGTCCGTTTTTTTGGATTTTCTGACCTTCGAATTGGCCGTCCCGGGCCTTGGCTGCCAATTCTGATGAAGAAATGGTCTCCTGACAGAGAGCGCAGTCTTCCAGCACGGCACTACGCAGAACAGGACCTGCTGGACACCATAGAAGAAGAAACTAAAACTGGTGTAGTGTGTGATTGATTATTGTTTGTATTTGCCCTGCTGCAGAGTTATGGACCAGTTAGACAATATAGTGTAGACAAAGTTTACAGGCAAATATTAAATCTTTACAAGCAGATATATTTTGAGCATTAGGGGCCAATGAAGTTTGTCTACAGTATCTGGGCCAATACAAACACTCTGCTTTCTCATAGTTCGGTTGAAGATATTTTAGAGATAACCATTTTTTAGGCAGTTATGAAGTCTATATTATATTAATAAGGGACAATGTACTGAAACATATTGTATATCAAAGACATGTTCCTCACCTTTCTTCTGGTTATCGTTGTCTCCCTCCTCACACTTGGTTGCCATGACTTCAAACAGAGTCTTGAGGATGCTGCGAAGGTCACTAGCATAGTTGGTCTGCAGCTGATCAGCAACCCCTACATCACAGCAGAACACATAATGGATGAATAAAAAAAAAGAGGCGGAGGGAGAGCGACTAACAGCATGAGAGCTTTTACCTGATATACAGACAAAGAGACGGTGGATGAGGTCGCTGCTGCTGTGGAAGCGTGAACGGATCTTGTTCCTGGCAGCCAACTTGGCATTTTGCAGGGCCAGCTGGATCTCCTGATGGTCCAGGTCTTCTGACATCCCTGAGCTGGGGGTCAGACTGCTGACAGGGCTGGAGGGAGTGGTGATAGACGGGGCAAGATTGTTAAACTGTTAAAATACAAATTACATATTCAATTCATATTTCATCCATTGTAGATTTTATCCTTTAACTTAAAAAGTATGAATAATGCATATAAAATAAAAGGAAACAAATCCATTCCCTACATAATTCACAAATTGCCACGAATATGCTGTTATCATCAAATATACTGTACAGAATGTACATGGCAATCAATACTACAACATCTATCTAATTAAATCTACAGTCTAAGGAGGCAAATTATCAAATTGTCACCTGTAGCTCATATGGGAAAGAGTGACTGACAATCGATTGCTGAATGTGAACAAAGGACTGCATAATGACTGAAAATCAACAAAGCGATCTTTTTATCTATCATGCAAGGACTCAGTTTTTACAGTGACACAGTCACACAGTGATGAGTTACCTGGGAGTGTATGCACTGCTTGAAAGACTACATGTGGTGACCGACACACTCTCACAGTCACTACCTGACACAGAGCTGAGGGGAGAGCTCTGAAAACTAACAAAACAACAAACAAATAAATAGGGAAAAAAGAAACGGGAGAAATAAAAGAAGTACAGAATAAAATGTTTATACTCAAAAGATAAACAGATATATAATTAAGGTAACATAAGGCATAATGTGCAAAATGAGAGACAATGGATGAAAGCAACAAAATAATTCAAAGTATGTGATGAAATATGGTTAATTAAAACAGATATTTTTGTTGATGGATGATTGTGTCGAGATCATACATCCCCCAAATAAATCAAAAAGCTAGTAAAAGAATTTAGAAAAAAATGACACACCTGGAGCTCCTCCTGCTGTCCTCTTTGGTGTCCCTCTTTGAGTCTTTAGTTTCTGGCTTGTCCTTATCTGGCTCCTTGTCCCTCTGTCGACCTCCACTGGCCTGCTGTCTCTTTTCATTCCTCAGCTGGTGGTTGCACGGGGAGGGTCCATCCCCTCCACTGGAGCCACAGTCCTGAGCCTGATGCCCTGGAGCCACGACCAGGCACTTCTCACAGAGCTGGGAGTTTGATTCCTCTTCCAGGGTCTCTGCTGAGCAGCGGGAAGAAGGGGGAGTCAACTGGGCGAGCTCACCCTTACTGTGAGGCTCATGACCTCGTGGGGGCAGCCGGCAAGCAGAAGACTGGATGACAGGGCTGGGGGCTACGGTCTTACAGTGTTTGTCCAATCCCAGGGCAAGGCCTAACCCAAGTCCAGTGGTCTCTGTGGCGATGGCATCCTCGTGGCCATCCTCACAGCTCCCACAACAGACACAAGAGTTGAGCAGGCAGTGAGTGGCCACCAGAGGGCCACAGGTCTCAATCTCAGAGGGAGCGGGCCGCGGCAGCAGTAGCTTGTCCACAGCAAGCTCCGTCAAGCTGGGGGAGCGAGGGTTGAAGATGACCGTGGCAGACAGCTTCATCCCACCCATACGGTGGGCGATGACCTCAGCCGTTTCAGACGCTGTCCCCTCCGAACCCATCTCCCAGCCGTTGGTGTAAGGCAGAGATTCAGAGCCAGGAGCGGAAGTGCAAGGAGGGCGCTTTGCATTAGGACAGTGTGTGTTCTGGCTGCGTGGCTGTGGGCATGGCTGCTCTGACTGGGCTTCAGAGTACCAAACGTTCCTGGTAGGGTCTGGCTGTGGTCCCGGTTTGCGCTGCTTGGGACAAGCAGACTCTGGTGCTTTGGAAGGCGAGGCAATACAACGACAGGCCTCTCTTGAAATGCTGGTGATGCTGTCTCCTGCTGCGTCCAGGTCCTCCATGAAGAAGACCTTGTCCTCCTCCTCTACATAGATGCCTGTCCTTCCCTGGCTCACCAGGAGCCTGTGGGGAGAGGCCTCAGTGCTGGAAGCCCCACTGGAGCCTCCTGTGTCTCCTCTGTGGGGATGGTGTGCTGGGGACTGACCTTGGCTGGGAGGCGACAGAAGGGTGGACATCTCGTCCCCCACGCGATACACCATCATGTTGAGCTGCTCGAGTTCCTCCTCATCGTACTGCATGGAGCAGGCCAATTCGGCCTCCTCTGCCTCCTCACACAGCAGGCCCTGCTCCTGCTCCTGCTCCTCCTTCCCCTTCTCTGTTTCCACCTCCTCCCAGCCCTTTTCCACTTCTGCCAGCTCCTCCTCCTGGCTGGGACAGACAAACGGAGCCAGAAGCTCCTGCTCCCCCTCACTCTCCCCCTTGGAGGTATCATTAGCGGGGCTGCAGAATGAGTGATTCTCTTGGACTGGAGCTGGTGAGCTGTCTGTGGACAATTCCCCGTCCTGAGAGATACACAGATTCCTTTCCAGTGTCATCAACTCCTCCCCAGTCAGGGTCTGCAGCAGGTCTCTGCAAAAGCATTGTAAGATGGTTTTAACATTGTAATGGAGGAAAAAAGATCTGAAAAAAGTTTTTGTGATTGTGATTTTGTGATGTTCAATATTTACGGACTGTACCTGATTTTCTTCAATAAAGTGCGAAAAGGCCAGAAAAGCTCAGACATGTCCTCTGATTTTCGGTCTAGGTTGAGAGGTCCCTCTGAATACACAACCAGCCCACTAAAAAAATGTGTTTAAAATTCTATAAGAAGGCAGGAAAGAGTAGAGAACAAGGAAGTGGGTGGAAGAATGGAAAGGACAGGCAACACTTACCACACAATGGCTAGTCTGGGAATTGTAAACATCAGTGCAGGTTCATAGTCATCGATCATGTCTTGTGTGAGATAGCCCAGCTTTAGGGCCCTGGGACGACAGAACAGGGAAAAATACACGATAAAAGACAACCACATTTTCTCCAGATATTCTTTCGATTCTGGTAAATTCCAGATGAAGTCAGCAGTGCTCTATAGGCTGCAATTGCATAAAATATTCCTCAGTAAACTCACCTCTCCACAGTCTCACAGAAGAGCACAATCACCTCCTGCTGTACATAGTATTCTTTGGGAGACTTCACAGGCACCATGGCTGACACATAACTGGCAATAGAAGAAAAAGAAAGTGGAATGTAATGACATTCACAGCTTTGTTGAATGATTTTGGCAAACTTGCATCCAAGAATCCTTGAGACAATGATGAATCCTTGAGACAATGATGAATGCGGATTAATCTCATTGCTACAATTGCCAATAATGTCTGGCCATTAATTTACCTGAGCTCAAACTCAGCAAAAAGGCTGTCGAAATGTCGCAATGCGTCCTTCATGCGGTCCGTGTACATGTTGAGGTCTCTCAGGGCCTGGTCTCTGGTGATATTGCGTACCTCCTCCAGGCTGTGTGTAAGGTCCTTAGCCAGGGGCCTCATTGCTATACTCTCTATCTCCCTGTTCATGATGATGGAGCCGGCGGCCAAACACTGCACAGGAACACGTACATTATACATCATCTTGCCTTGTACAGAAATGAAACTGAAAAAATAACGTTTGCAATGTTTACAAAAAACAAAAAATAATACAATATTTGTATGTGTAGGACTTGTGCAAGGTTGTTTTCTTCTGGACTGATGCTGGAGGGAATACACTACCTCAGCCCCAAACCACAGCTGCCCTGCCAAGTTGTCATGGCGAATCTCCTCAGGGAACTTGACACAGAAGTCTCTGTTGGCCCGGTCGTTGGGAATACATTCATCCATGATCTGATTGACAATGTTCAACACGTTGTCCTGCAAATGAGCACAAGAATGACAGAAAACAAAATTGAACAAACTACTTGGAGGGATAAACATGAGTGAGTGAAAATCTGTTCCTGTAAAAACTATTTTCTCTGTGTTTACTTTGAGTAACTAATGTTGGTTAATAATCCAGACTTCCCCTCTTTCAAGAAGGCCATTGTATTGCAGCGTTTAAAGACCATTGATTAGGAAGTGAATAAGAGACAATTTGACAAGTACATGAGACCATTATGGCCCTTGCAGTTACATTCTCCCTCAATAAAAACACAAAACTGAAGCCCATAATTCCAGCAGTGAAAATGCAGTGTCACACACAGCAAGAGCTAATCAAGAGCTTATGTGCTGCTGGCATGTACAACAGCCATAACAATGACTTACAATGAGCCTTTCACTCAACCGCAGCTGCACTGTGCACTGTAATCTTGTCAGGCACAGCACTGCGTCTTTCTCTGCTGGCCCTGAGGAGAAAGATTAAAAAGCTTTGAGAAGGGGAGCTTAACCACTGATTCCTTTATGGCCATGTGCTGTGTGTGTGTGTGTGTGTGTGTGTGTGTGTGTGTGTGTGTGTGTGTGTGTGTGTGTGTGTGTGTGTGTGTGTGTGTGTGTGTGTGTGTGTGTGTGTCTTGAGTACCACCCCACTGTCCGTGAGCGTCTCCCAGCAGGGGACACCAATGATAACCTTCACTGCTGTTGGTTTCAAATCATCCAGAGGTAGTGACTCTGGTGTAATACCTGTGTCTGACAAAAGACTGGCCTCTATCCTTTTTTACAGCCTACCCCTCACTCCTTTAACAATCTCTGACCTATTCTCTTCCTCTGTCTCTTGAGTACGCCATCTAACTCAATCTCTGTCCATCTCAAACGCACACATACTCGCTCGCCTGTTCCAGCAGGCCGCACTGTAAGAACAGCCATGCCAACATAATATGAGCAGCATGCCAGCAACCCCCACAGAGCCCCATGAATAAGAGCTGATAGCAGCAGTGGCAGGTTCAAGTGCAAATTTGGCTTGAGTGCACTTGCCTTCTATTCTTGGGGCCTCGGGGCTGTGGGGTATCATGCTGCTTAATTCATTCTCCAAAACCCTTGAGGAGGCACGCCGCTGAAAAGACTCCTCTCTGAACATACATTTTCACTGCAACTTGTAGAGAAAAATGAGAGACTAATTTGAGGTACGGACCCATCCTATCAAGACAGAGCTAATCATTCAACTCCTTCTGATAAAAAGCCTTAGCTTGATCAATTTGGGGTGGTAACTAAATGGATTTTAAAAAACTAAGTAGGTAAGAAAGAGGACGAAGAGCATCAAAACAATGAAAAGAGAAAGAAACTGCACAGACATACTGAAGAAAAAACAAGGTGACAGATTGTCAGAGGGAAGGATGGAAGGGAAAGAGGCAGAACAGTCAGGGATCAAGTGATGACCTTATTAAGTGGTTCTTCCCTGTGTGCTGTGGCGGTGGGGGGAGGCTAAGGCACAACGGGCCAGATGACGACCTCCCTCCACCACCTCCAGCTCTCTCAGCATGATGCAGCATGGCAGCCATCACTCATGCACAGCATCACCTCCTCTCAGCCCCCTGACCACATAAAGACCTGAACCTGTATCACCACATACAACAGCTTACCATACATTCATATCCAGTGTTTCATTCAGCAGTATTTGCATAAATAAAAATAAAAAGAGAGAGAAAAAAGACATTTCTGGCCTAATTCTTGTTCTAAACACAATTTGAACTCGATCAAAGCTACAGTTTTAAAATGCCGCTCTTGTAACAATTTACTAATAACCCACATGACACATGACAAAGTCTATCTCATCTTATCAGCAGAACTGCTTTGTGGAAGAAACCTGTCTTGTAATCCAGAAAGGGCTGATAAGGGTGGATGTCTATTTTTAGCTTCCAGGCCAAACCCAAAGGTCCAGTCAGGTGATTATGTGTACGAAAATAATTTAAAATAAACATAAGAATTCATGGCTCAGAGTCGGTGGTCATATAAACATTGAAACAGGTTTTGCTTGCTGTAATCATCCCTCCTGATCATACTGGCTATTACAAAATCCCTTCCTAATCTGCTTCTCCCAAGTGATGTGGGACAAAATCCATTGTCCTTCAATGCAAAAATGTATTTAAAAGGTTTAAGTACCTAAAACTTGAAGCTATCCAAGTTTGACAACTCAAGCTGATATCTTTTTTTTGTTGTTTTTAGTCCAAAGTTCCTATTTTTGTTACTATTCTTCCACTGCAGCTAAACAGGAGAACACTGTGGAACATACAGAGGGCCTTTGATATTAAAAAGACTTTGGAAGATTCCCACTTGGTTTGTCAAATTAAGATTGCTGATGCCCCATAGTAGTTTCAGATAACGTTTTGAATACAATTTTCCACAAAACGAGGACAGTGGATTTTGTCCCCATGACTTCCATATAAAGCGCATTAGGGAGGGATCTCTTAATGGTCAGTATGAAAAGAGAGAATGATTACAGGAAGCAAAACCTGTTTCAATGTTTATAGGAGCACCTGACTTGAAATATTATGAACCTATCCTCTAACTATATTCCAACTCTAGGGCTATACTAATGATAAATGAATGAAATAACACTAATTCACAAAGGCTGAACTTTATCCTTCATGAAATGAAAGACACAGAAAGAAGATGACTGATAGTTTCTCCCTGCTGACCTGACAAGACCGGAACTGGTTGACCAACAGGGTACATCTCTGAGGGTCCTTCCTGCCGTCGAGGCCGTCCAGCTCAGTGGCCACAAGATTCAGCTCTTCATCAGCGTAGTAGAACTGGGCCAGGAGCTGAGGGTCCGTCCTCTGCACAGAAACACAAAGAGACAGAAGGAAGTCATTTTCAAAACCGGTACAGCTGTTTATGAGAAACAATGTGGTGATGGGTGACGTCTTGGAATGACATTGGGGTTTTCTGTCCCTTGATAAGTGAGTATCTATTACTATTCTGGCTATTAGAGTTTGAGCACCTCATCATTTTAACAACGCAAAATGATTATTTGTATGTGTTAACATATCCTGTGGGTCTCAGTCCCAGACACACTGTCAAGGCTTCATGAGAGACTGATAACCAAACATCATAAGCAAGCCATCAAATTCAATAATTATATCTGTTGTCCTGGTTCACAAATACATTATCAGAGCTCCAACAGCCATTAAATCATCTGAGCCAACCGTACATTTCAAAACAACAGCAGAGGAAATTACTAAATATCAAAGCAAACAAGATTTCTATTTAACAAACAGAGTACGGGCCGGGCCAAGCCTTGGAAGTCTCGAGATAACAGGCTATGTTTTTCTGTTATCAGGGGGATGACTGAAACAGAATCTTCCTAAACTGTGACAGAAAAATACAGTGTCAGGCATGGACAGCTGCAGTTTCCAGAAAACCAGCTTGATGCCCAGTGGTTTTCTAACTGTGTGCAAGTGAACACATGAATTACGTATTTTGTTCAGCAAATCCCCTGGTTACAACAACACTATGTTATTACAGCACTTTGGTGTTAACAGGTGGAGAATTTAAGTCAGCATAGATTCCCCCCCTCTGTATATAACCAACAGTGAATGTATCTCTTTTAGCCACCTTCTGCTTTAGGCATATAAACCGTATAAACTGCAAATAAGCCACAAAACTAAAAAAGAGTGATGTAGAAGGAGCAGTCATGTCAAGGCAATACGGCTCTAACGTAACAGAAGCTTGATACAGCAACATACTTCCAATCTGTAGGGACAAAAATAAAATCAGGCAAGTAGGGCATTGTATAGGCCAGCTTAACAACAAGATTGTTCTCCCATTTTACCAAGGTATTCTGTTGATTTATGAGCAAACACAAGGCAAGGGTTATATAAAATATTCAATAAACACACTTTCAACAAGTATGCGAAGGTAAATGATAAAAAATGGCATTAATCCTGACAAGAGGAGTTAACAAAGGCTAATATAGTGTGAAAGCTCCCCAGAAGAGTGGGTGTAATTAGAGAGGCTGGCACTGGTAGAGAACTTGTCATTATCTCCCACCATGCTCCCCTCAGAGTGTGTGTGTGTGTGTGTGTGTGTGTGTGTGTGTGTGTGTGTGTGTGTGTGTGTGTGTGTGTGTGTGTGTTTGTGTGTGTGTGTGTGTGTTTGTGTGTTTGTTTTGTGTGTATCTCTGTCCATCCCACTGGTCCATGAAGGCATAGGACATTTCACTGCAGCCACACACAGACAGAAGCACACACAGACACACACACACAGCCAGCAGCGGGGCTGCTGCGTGAAGTACATGTACAGCAACAACACACAAGGTAGGGAGGAGACACTGTTGCACAAAAAAAAATACACGATTGATCATTTGTGTTGCTTAGACCTACCCCAAATAATGAAATAATTGCAATAGAATCTTTACAGTACAATTAAGATGCCAATTTTTAAATCACAACACCAAACACTGCACGCGCACGCACACGCGCACACACACACACACACACACACACCCTAGGAAAGGCTCACGTTAATCGAAAGGTTAATGGTTTTGAAAATGGCAACCACATGCCGAGGTGCATCATAACAAACCACAAGGACCCAATGACGGTACAGGAGTTTAAAATGGACAACATGACAGTGCAGATTGGAGGGAGAGCTACGCCAGCAAACAAGGCTGGTTTTGCCTGCAACGCGTCAACTGTCTGGAAATGTTTTTCATGAAGTCAAACTGAATACTGGTATTTACCGAAACCTCTCGCAGGACCTTTTCCCTTAAGTTTGCAGTGCTTCCTGTTGTGTGATGCGCTCCCCGTGGGCCCTCGCTTTCCTCTCTGAATATGATACATGGTGCTGTTCCCTCACTCTCTCTCATTAATAATGAAACAAACAGCAAGGAGAAAACACAGATATATAACCTACAGCTGGGGTACTTGTCGCATTATAACTTGTGAGTAGGGGGGAAATATTTTATATTTTAAAGGTTATTTGAAGGACTGAGATATGTCACTATATTAAAATGAACATGGTGAGAGCTATATTTTGACAATAAGTAACCTTTGTTTTTGTCAATGCCATGGTTTTGTTGGGTGGTAATGCAGGTGCAATTTTTGAAACAACTAGTATGGTATAGTATGGTTACTATGTGATAATTGAGTTTTCACTTGTCCACAGGTAAAACAGAGCTGCACTAGGGCGAGTTACAGAACAGCAGCACTGGATTAGAGCTGATTGCCACTTCTTTTTTTGCTCAAGGATACTTCAGCAGGACAAATACTTGGCATTTAATCCAAACTAAAACAGGCAACTCTGAGTCTGTAATTCAGCAGGCAAATCTAGTGGTGCACACTCTCCTCAAGTGTTCTTTCTTAACAAGGTCACATACATGCTCTATATATAAATAATCTGTGATGAATGGGAATAGACGGCGCCGATTTTTATAGCAAAATAATAGAAAATAATCAGTAGACTGTAAATAGTAATATCCATCATTGCATTGGCATTAATACAATGGCAATACATTTGAGTGGGTTTCTCTAAACGTGTAGTCTAATGGGAAATGAGCACAACGGAAATCTTAAACAAGGAAGCAAACAAACCCACTGTAAAAAGAGGTATTTATCTTTACATCCAAATTGAACCTCTGAACAGTGAGAAAGGCACCAGTCAGGAGTCAGATAAGACTGGACTTTACACAACGGCACAACAATGAGTGAGCCTATGATACAAATGTCATGATGACCAAACAGGAAACAAGAGGGAGACAGTGCAAGACCTTTTTCTAGCACAGGCACAACACGGCCCACAGATTGGTGGCATTCATTTTGAGATTTCTGAAACATATAGGCCAACGCTGATGGAGGAAGAAAAGAAGTATTTGAGACAGACGCCATCCTAAAGCCTCCTCCTGCTGCATTCCTCACACAAGAGGGAACATTCCTGCAGCATTGCATCATGGGGGAAACGTCAAAGGCAGGCAATGTTCAAGACATGCTGATTTACTTTCAGATAGACAGCAATGTTCAAGCCGCTTGGTCTACAAGTTTGGTGTACCATGAAATAATCATTTATCAAATATTTTAAAAAAAGGTTTGAAAAGATGATGAATCTAACTTCACCCCCATTTCTGACACCAGTGTGAGAACCAGAAGCCAGTTGCACAAGAGAAGGTAAGCTGTCTGCTTACATAACATAGATTGGCACAGAGTAAAATATTTACCTGAACATGTACATGACAAGTATAGAGTAAATGGTAAAAAAAGATTTGGTCTTACAGTAACCTGCAACTATTAAAAATGCCCAAAAAATTGCATCTTTATAAACCTCCAGACTGAAATAAATTAAGATATGGTGACAAAAAAAAAAGAAAACAAATTGACAAGTAGGCCGAATGATTAAATGAAGAAGTTGGAAAATACCTTCCTTATAAAGGGTATTAAAATTGTTATACAAAAGTAAGTGTGTGAACATCTGTGGATCTGACTCCTGAACTTGCGAGTTGTGTCATCATCCCAATGACAGCTCTACCTTGCGTATGTGAGGAAATGATTCAGCAGATTTGGCTCCTGTGGCGTGCCACTCTCCTGCTGTCAGTTGTCCTGGGTGCCCTCCCTTTGAGATGACTCAAAAACTCTATCCATTGCGGTCACAAACCCATTATTTCCGACTATTAGGTTTTCAGAGTGACAATTACTGTTAAGCCCCCTAAATCACATCTTTTCACAATGACTCAGTGAAATTTCTGTCCCTTTAGTTTAACGTTAAATCAATAACAGGCGATGACAGCGTGACTCTTATTGAAGCGTGTTAAAGGGAGTTGCCTGATGCTGTGCTGTACGATCGACATTTTCATCAACTCAGCCAGCTTTCGTCTTGAGCGGCTGATTCTGGGCTTCATTTCTATTCGGACATTGCGGACGATGGAGGCCGTCAGGCTAATGCTTCATGAACCTCCATAGCATCAGTGCGTGCACATTGAGCCCACTTAAGGGACTTATGAGAAACCTTGCCTCTGCCCTCCATACTCTATTCCAGGCTCAATTTGCTGCCTTCTGGCTGCCTTCCAAGGAGCAGAGGCAAATATTGTAGGAAGGGGAAACCAGTTCACTCTGCTTCATGCAGTCAGTTGGCAGACTGGGAAAAAAGCAGCCGGATACAGTTCATCACCTTATTTATTATTCAGGACTCAGCATTAAAGCCCTGGTATGAGAGACAACCGTTTTGGTAACAAACAAGGAAACTTCCTCGACCATTATTTATATTACGTTTGGCAGAATAAAAGTATAATCAGTCACAATGCAGTCTGCATGGAGTGCTGCTAGGGTGTGTAGAAAGTGTGTCCTTCCAGTGCTCTTCAGCTTGGAGATCCAAGTGCACAAGGGTTGAAGGACACAGACATTTGGGAGGGTAAAGTTTAAAAAGCCTTTATTATATTTCTTGGCTAAATCATTAAAACAAGGCAACGCGTTTCGGCCATTGACGCCTTCATCAAGGCTAGTAGTATCATACTTAGAATGCAGTGTTATTATGCTAAAGTAAATTCAGTTGTGTAGAGTCATTCCTTTCATGTTCAGCTTATCTCGGGAGTTTTTTTTCCTCACCCAGAGTTGTCTTCTGCAGCTAAAAAGTTATTGAGGTGACTTTTCAGGCATAAACTCAGACTCAAATTTTCTATAAAATAAATGGGCAATTAAATCAATGGCACTAATCACAGCTGAGGAGTATGTCTGCACTAACCAGCTGAAAGTTGGATCCACAGCAGACTACAGATTCAACTTCATTGACTCAATATATTCAGTGGTCTGCCCATCTGGACTGAAGGCATAATCTGCGTGTTTGTCTCCTCTTAGAGGGCTGCCCTAATCTGGCATTTGGACTAAGCAATGACCTGTGTATGTGCCTGGCACATGGTTTAGCATGACAGGCCGAGGTGACATGGGGGGGGGGGGCGTTGAGGATTTAGGTGGCTACGTCGTGTCTAGGATCCCCTGATGGTCGTGTGGTGACACGTGGGGACACCCCTCTTCCCAGCAATTGCAGGGAAGTTCTTATGCAAGAAATAATCTGGTTATACAATCCAGAACTGGCTGTTAAATTGTGTCTACAGAGGGGAAGGGGAATTTTAGATTTACAAAATCAACAATTTGACATTTTTCATGGAGTGTATGAGTCCTGAAGAGACAACAAGATTGGTGAAGATGCATGCCCACTATCTTTATAATATACACCAGCGACATAAAATACTGCCATGCCCAACATTTAAGAGTGAATCTGTCATGATTGCTCCGTGCCATTTTGACCCACATCCCCTCGTCACTGCTGAGGATGTGCATGACAGTCAGGCTTATTCTGTCTGCATGCCTTTCATTGATACGAATGGTGACTGAGAACTGGCATTGCCCCGGCTGTCCCAAATTACACACAATGACAGCCGTGGACAGCAGCAGTACATGTGTTAGTCAACACACATCTTTGATTGCTATCTGCGAAGATTAAATGTATGCATGTCAACAGGTTTGTGCAACTGGGATTGCATCCTGAACTTCATTTATACCATCTTACCCTCATTAAAAAGGCATATTAAAAAAAATACTGTACTTCTGTCACTCCCCTCTGGCACATGAAAACTACAGGATGAGAACACATATACTGTATATTTGAATATCCATCTATTGTACACATATTGTTTCTCATTCAAATATTAGTTGAAATATCAATGTTTATCAAAAATCTTGTTTTAATTTGTCAATTCTTCAGGATTTATTATCACCCTGGCCGGTAAGAACAAACAGTAGAGCTGCTAAAGAGAGACATCCTCTCATTTTATCTTCTGCCAACTGTAACCAAGGCCAAAATCTAATCCCAAAAATACAGGCCTACTGTTCTCCTCCTCTCCCTCCAATTCTTCCCTGCTGATAAGACAGCGCCCAGAGCAGAAGGGATGGCATTTCATTTGCTGGCTCTTCCTAGAACAATCAGACTCATAATATAGACAAAGGGCACCTTGAATGCATGCTTTATGTTTATCATCAGTGACAATGAAGAGAGGAATTTGAGCCCTTGATCAGAGAAATGTGGTGTAGAAAATGAGGGCAGCTTCTAAGTCGATAACAGGACAAGCTTATTCTCTGTGGTACCTTTAAATCTCACTCTTCTTCCACAGCTATTTTCTTTCAATCATCGCTTTCCAACACCTCGGACAGTGGGCCCTGATACCCCAATCCTGCAATACATTTAAAATAAGCCTTCAATCGCCTGGCCTGTCTCGAGCTGCACTAGGGTCAGCTCTCTAAATCCTGGCAGCTGACACCAAATCAATTACCACATGGCTGGTGGGTAAGCAGAATGGGACATCCACAAAGAACTCCAGAAACAAGGCTAAATATGAAGCCACGCTTCAGCAGTTTGCCTTTCCCTCTTCCTTCGACTCTGTGCCAACAGTGCAGAATCAACTTTGCAAAGACAAATCACTTCACCTGCTCTCAGTTCTTCCACTAGCATGTTAGCAATATTCACAAACAAGCCAGGGTAGTGATAAATGCCAAATGAAGGGCAAACAAGAAGGTGAGGTAAATCATGTAAACAGCAGAACCTCCTACAGCCAGGTACAACTAAAGCCTATAATACTATATTTTTTATACATGGTTATATATTACTGACGATTATTGTTTATTAATTGTTTGGTCTATAATATGTCAGAAAATTGTGAAAAATGCCCATCATGATTTCCTAAAGGTCCAAGTTGATGTCTTCAAACAGTCCAAGACAAAAAGATATACCGTTTAAAATGGACAAAAGAAAAGCAGCAAATACTCACATTTAAGAAGATGGAGCCAGTGCTAAGCATTTTTGCTTGATCGACCAACTGAAACGATCAACAGATTATTAGTCTACGAATTGTTTCAGCTCCAGGTGGTAGGCCCTTTGTACAGTACAAACCATATACTTATTTAACTGAATTTAGATTTTTTTTTTGTTACATGATTACCAACAATCTGAAAAGAAAAATATCAACTTTCAAAAGTCATCATCAACTGAGTTCATGGTGTATCAACTTAAAGACAATTTGTACTTGAAAATACATCTTGGGTTTTCAATAGCAGTCACAGATGTTTAAAAAGCATTAGAAATAGCCACCCATAACTCTATTCAACCTGCCTCCACTTCCACACAGATTTGAGCTGTTTTTTAATTAGACATCTATAGCTGTTTTAATCATGTGTCATAATCACCTCTTTATAGATGAACATTTCCTTTCAAAATCAAATTCAACGGCTCCATTTTAAGTAGGGCCCACAAAGCTGTCAACAGAAGGAAAAGTGGCTCCTGAGTGAATGAGAAGTAAACATGTGTTGCTTTGTCGAAACCATCAGCTGTCAACATGTCGGGTTTTTTGACAGTGT
The DNA here is from genome assembly GCF_031162955.1 of Sander vitreus. NCBI lineage: Eukaryota > Metazoa > Chordata > Actinopteri > Perciformes > Percidae > Sander > Sander vitreus. The sequence goes on from NC_135874.1 coordinate 15,497,699, forward strand.
AGACACAAATCTCTAAAGCATCTTTTATGGTGACTTGACAATGATTTATAACCATGATAAATACATGCCTTGTCTGTTTCATTAACATGCACACAAAACAATTTCACAACACTGATTGAGCTGAAATGATAAGTCCAACAACAATTGTAAAGATAGATCATTTTTTAAAACACAAATCCCAAAAATCATTGGTTCTACTTTATCAAATGTAAACATTTGCTGGTTTTATTAGTTTTTGGGATTGCAAATGAAATACATTTGGATTTTGGACTGCTCGGACAAAACAAGCCATTTGAACATGCCAACTTTGGCTTTAGGGAATTGTGATGGGCATTTAATGAACATGTCATGGAATACATGATTATTCGATTAATAAAAATATTTCATGGATAATAAAAAAATATTTGCTACGGCCTTAGTTAGGGCTGTAAATATAGTCTTTTGTAATGTATTATTGTATTGATTTGCATTATATTGTACAGGCTTGGTTACTGTGTCGCAATATGTGGAATTTTCAGAAAATCCTTGTTATTAACCACACTGGTGGCCATTAAGTGAACAATAGTCAGCATCTTGCTCATGCTCGCACTCCTTATCTGCCAGCGAGCATCCTGGGCACGCAATTGACCGGCATCATGTTGATAGATGTGATAAGTTGGTGATCAGTTACAAGGTCGAGTCCATTTTATACCCAAAACCAAATGAAGGTCCTTCCATGAATCGAATGCCCTGCCGACCATGTTGACCCTAGTTTTCCTCTGTGTGCCTACGTGAACTTTGTGTCTTGTTAATTGTAGTTTGATGTTTTAAAATTGGTCTTTTATTTTACTATATACTAAAGCTAAAGCTGCATAACAAAGCATGTGGAGGTAAGAAATGCAACTTTTCAGGCTATACATTTATGCTACACTAAATGAATAAATAACTAAACGTTGACATAATATGACATAAGAAATAAATGGAATTTGTGAAATATATATATATATATATATATATTTCACAAATAAACTGAGAACTTTTCTTATGGTCAACTCTGTTAAGAGAACCATTATATATAATTATATTCTTCTAGAATCAGTGACCTGTTAGATGTTGGATGACCTAATCAGGCATTAACATTACATATGTTCATTCACTTGCTAACAGCCTACGTTGTTACACACTGATAGCTGTTTGACATTTCGTTAAGGAGTGCAGAAAGTATCAGCTACCCACGCACTAAACTGTCCGGTGGGGAGATCGGGGAATGAAAGGCAAATTAGTAGTAGCCTGTAGATGGAGGAGAGTGCACCCGGTGCAAGCTATGAGCCCGTCACATTGACAGATGAGGTGGTGTGGAGCTGAAGGTCGGCTCCTGAATGCCTGATGGAATAACAACCAAGAGAGGAACACAGGCTACAGAGGAAGTGTACATGTTTAGCCTCCTGACATATCTCTCTCTCTCTCTCTCTCTCTCTCTCTCTCTCTCTCTCTCTCTCTCTCTCTCTCTCTCTCTCTCTCTCTCTCTCTCTCTCTCTCTCTCTCTCTCTCTCTCTCTCTCTCACCAGTCACTCTGCAAGTTTGCCACTGATGAATGAGAGGTGAGTAGACAGTGGCCATTTTGACTGCTCGGAAACATGAGCCAGGTCTCGTCTTTGTTTGGGACTGCAGAGATGTGTGCTGAAGCAGATTTTTTTTTTCTCCCCTGATTTCACCCTCTCCAAAGCCTCTATCCCTTCCTAAAACTTTTTTCTTCGGAGTGAAAGTTCAACTTATAAGCAGTCAAATAAAAGCACACAAAATACCTAGAGCGAGATGCAAGATCTCTTTTGCATATATTTTGGAAAATAAAGGTTAACTATTCACACAAAAAACTGGCTAAATGGGGGTGACCTCTAGCTCACCCAGTAAGAGCGTGCGCCCCATGTAGGCTGAGGCCTTTGCAGCGGCCCGGGTCTGAATCTGACCTGCGGCCCTTTGCTGCGTGTCATCCCCCATCTCTCTCCCACCTTTCCTGTCTATCCACTTCACTCTGAAATAAAGGGGAAAAAAAGCCCCGCCAAAAAAAACTGGCTAAATCAGTTAAAGGCCTAGAAGGAACGTGAAAGATATCCTTACTTTGGGGCGAGTTAACTATGTTACAGCCTTTTCCCCACAGACTTACAGAAGAGCGGGACAATCCATTCTTATACATTCATCTTTTTCCAGAAGTTGGCACTTTGATGACAGAGTCAGATGAAATAGACAGGTACATTATGTCCCGCACAGAGGTGCATACTACTACTCTCTAACACACTGGGAAGGGATTGTGTAGCAGGGGCAAAATAAAGTCCTCTTCAGTGGGACTTCTCTAGGGAAGTAAAGAGCAGCTCTGGAAATATCAATAGCTCCGCTTCAGTCAAGGGAACATGCTGATTCAACATTTTTCTGTCTCCAGGAGAACATAGTTCAATAATAAATGGCTTACTGTTGATGCAAAATGACAATGCTTTGTGGGTTGGGCACCGTTTTTAATTACCACAGAAATATTTTCTCTCTGTGCAAAACAGAAACTACTTGCTAGCTTAGCTGCTGTTCAGGAGTAAGAGCATAAAGTGATCTGAACCCTCCTTTCATTACTGTTGTCTTTTTATACTGATTGGCATAATTACAGAGGCTTTAAGCGATTCCTTTCTTCACTCCTTTGAGGCAGAACTGATAATTTAAAACCCACAGACTTATGTGTCATTTTGTTTATTCCTACCATGGCTGTGATTTGGCAGAAAATGCACCGATGTAATAGCTCAGCACAGAGTCAGAGTCAGTAGTCATTCATGAATGTGACAATACTCTGGTGAACCCCAAAACTTAGACCTAACCTCAACAATAGACCGCCAAAATGCTGTGACAGCAAACATGGTTAAACAGAGAAAAGAGGAGTGACGCAGGTGTGTGTATGTGGTAAAGAGCAGGTGGCTAATATATAATTACAGGCATTTTATTTTATCCCTGTCTGACATTACTGTTGCAAAAACTCCCAATTACTGTCCAATGTTTGATATGGAAATGCAGTGGTCTTCTATTATATGAGAGACTGACCTATCAACTTATACTGACTATTATATATATATAAAATAGTCAGTATAAGTTGATATGCTATATATATATATATATATATATATATATATATATATATATATATATATATATATATATATATATAGAGTACATTGACAAACCTTTTAAGTAAAGCAAAAAAAATGTATTTTCTATGCCAATGCACCACAGTCCCCAACTTGTTTAAGGCTGCAGAGGCTGTCTGCAGTATATTTTCTTCAGTTTCTATCAATAGAAAAATCTGCTTTCGGGACTCATAATCTACAGCAGCTATGACGCAAGATCAACCGTTTATGCCAATATACTGAAAGGACGCTATGCATTAAACACACTAAAATGTTATTCTGGCCTCTCTACTTGAGTGTGTGGACTAGAGAAAAGAACTTCAGCCTTTTTATAAAAAGTCAAGATTATTAGTACAAAAAGAGTTAAAAAAGGAAGGAAAAAAGGAATTCAATATTTTTTGTAAATCTATGTTTTTATATAAATGCTCTGCAGTTGATAATAATAACCTTTTGTACCCATCCTCCAGAGGAGGCGGCATTAGAATACTGTGTAGTACAAGTGGTATGCATCATTTCACAAAGTGCTTTTCAATGGAAATGTGCTGTCTTCCCAGTAAATAGAAAACTTTCCATAAGCGGATATGAGTAATTGGGGAAGGGGATGGGTGCATATACCGGTAGGCTGTAAACCCATGTTAAAAATTAAAACATCTAAAGCTCAGAATTCTCTAGAAGTAGACCAGTTAAAAGTTTCTTAATCCAACTTGGGCACAAAATCTGTGACTGTTTATTACTTGAGTGAAACTCAAGTAATGCTTTATGATGAAACAGCACAAAAAAAATCATATACTGATCAATCACAACTTTCTTCAGATTGATGCAGTGTGCAAGTCATCGCATAAAGTAGAGTGCTTTACAATTTCTCCTCCTAAAACCTACAAGTGAACAAGAATTTCCCTCCCTGGAGAAATAATCAAATCCACTCAAACTAAAAAGGGCTGCAGTTGGCTTTTATTAAACTGTTCATTTAACAAGGCGATCAAGCCTTCAATACTTCCTCTGCTGTGTCAGGCATGTTTCCACATCCATTACTAGCTCACCCTAAAAGGGATGATTTTGCCTACAAATGGTGTGTCTTGGGCCTGAGCAGTAGTTGATTTGATATGTTTTTGCTTCTAACAACAATTTATCCAGTTTGGGGTCATGTCTACAATCAACAAACAAACTGAACCCATTTAAATACAACAGAGATGAAACAATTATACATATAATTAAACAATTAGAGAAAAAATAACTATTTTAATAATCACTTCAAGTCAATTTTCAAGCTTAAATACCCAACATGCTGATTTTCTTTGTCTTATGTAATAGTAAATTAAATATCTTTGGGCTTTGGACTACGAGACAAAACAAGGAATGTCAATACCTCACCTTTGGGCTTCAGGAAATTGTGATTGGAATGTTTATATATTTACCTAATGGTTAAACAGTTAATAACCTGCAGATTAATTGATAATGAAAATATTAGTTGTCGCCCTAAAATGCTATAAACTTTTTATTTACTTTTATTTGCTTTCCTATCAAAAACGTCTTATTCTGTATGACATTATTATTATTGACATGAATACGGTTTTTATTATTGTTTTATCATTATTGTGTCTGTTCTTGTTGCTATTATATTTTTAACTAATAAGGTTTTACAAGTAATTTGGGACTATAAAACCGAAAGACAATCACTTCAACAATACATTAATGACAATGCCAGCTGAAGAGAGCAGGAAATCAATCAGTATAATTCAGTGTACACTGTTAGTCTATAACAGTGCATCAACAACAACAACAACAACAACAACAACAAAGGGATAGGTACTGGTTAATTCTGTACAGTGTAACATCAGGAACACAGGCTAACGTTAGCAGATGTGTGGCAGTTTATGAAGTGATCAGGCTAGCGAGCCAGTCTGATCGGCTGTTGTGCTAGCTATCTCCAAAACTATGCATAAAAAATGACTGACTGCAGAGCTGACACAGCGTGTGAATCCAGGATAACTTACCTTTGGCTTATACAGCCACTTTCGAAAGCGGTTCATCGTTACCTCGCCACCTTCCTTTGTCACTAACCCCTCCTCTCCTATCCTGTACCTGTGTGTCTGACAGTATCAGCAGCTGGTTGCTAAGCTAGCTACCGCTGGTGGGTTAAAAAACGCAAAATGTACAAAACGCAATGTACGGTAAGTTGTCCTGAACGTTACAACACGGCCCTAAAAGCTTACAAGGGATATATTCGGAAAAAAACGACTTATTTCCATTTTCCCTGAATCGCGAGGTTGGCTGCCTGTCTCCCCCGCCCGGCCACTTTGCAAGTCCCGACGATACAGACAAGCAGAGCACCGACGGCTCCGAAGCTCTGCTGTTCTCTGCCTCTACTTGATGACAGTCACGTTGACAACATTCACCTCCCACTTTCCCAGGAAGTGATGCCTTCAGGTGCTGCTCCTAAATACAGTGTTCCCAACCGCTTTTGGTCGGAAATATGATTAAAAACAGACAATGTAATCAGAATAAGCAAAGTACTGCTACAGTCAATAACATAAATACAGAATAGATATATTACAATAAAATATGTGTTAAAAAAGACTCTATTACAAAATAACAAATATGTAGCCTAATTTATAATAGTTTTACAAAGGGAACGAAGGAAGGCTGTAGGCCTACGGTTTACTGCAATGTGTGCAAACGTATTGATCAGGGGGTGTGCAAAGGTTCACAGTATGTATAATATGTGCAATAAGCCACATAAGCATTGTAGTGTGACTGTTTTTTTGTTTTGTTTTTAAAGATCCCTTCCAGGCATGTTTATTTATAAAAGAAATACTCCACTTTTCATGATTCGTGTCCGTTATGTTTTTACCACCAAAAAAATGTAATTACCCAGTTATAATTTCTTAAAATTACATCTAGGCCTAATCTAATCCTTCTCCTTCGTTGAAAAATCTAGATTCTGTGGATATGAAAATATTTTTAATTTCAAAAGTTTGACTACTGGATACAAGATGTCTCCTACTTCACTGAAAAGATCATTCTCGGAAATGTGTGCAAGTTACCACATTAAACTTGTGTAAGTTGCAAATTAGACCATGATTGGCTTTCAAAATAGTTGTGTTTGAGTTCAGCACAAATAAACTTTACCTCTTCAGAAGACAGACTTCTAATGATTCAAGTGAAGTAACAATGAGCAAAAAAGATTTTTGAGCAAAGTGGGACTTAAATTCAAGTTACTGAGTTAGGCCTACTTTGTATCAGACATGTAAATTGAGTTGTGCAAATCATTCTTGAAACAGGAGGTGGCAAAACAATCTAAGCTCAAGGTCCACTCACTTGTTCTGGAGCTTTCAACCGTTTTCATCAGCAGAGGGTTGACATCTGAGTTTGCTCAGTTTTAATAAACTGTAGAGGTTTAATAATAATAATAATAATAATAAAAAATAACATATATATGTATATTTACTATTTAGTGTAGAATAGTATACTATCCTATTTAAAGTATGTATACATTTTAAAACAAAACGTGTGACCACAGAGTAACAACCCAGTGACTTTGTTTGCCCACAAAATCAGTTTATGTTAATCAGATTATGACAGTAAATCAGATTATGCATTGTGAGACTATAAAACCCCAGTTTGCATGTGATTTCTTTTTAGTAATCAGCTTTTTAGTAACTTTTCCCTACAACAGTTATTTGTTACAATGCCACATAGGCCTGCTGCCTTCATTTAATTATAATTATCAGCCTGTATTTTCTATTTCCGTATTGTATGTATCACGTTGATGACGAACTTCTCCAAGTCCGACAGCACATGAAGGCAGCGCATGGCTGGCACAGACGTCACAATATGCTACGTCATAATTATTGTTACGGCAGCCAACAAAGGATCAGGCTGTCACACTGTTAATCTGCATCCGATGGATTAAAGCCATGAATGTTTTTTATGTTGAACAAAACAACACAATGATTAAAAAATATATCTCTCATTAATTTAATTACATGTTGATAATTCCCGTTTTGCAAGGCACTTAGACGTTTGAGCCAGGATACATTTCTGTTTACACAAATGTGTTGCTAAGCAACGACTAAACATGGCAACGATTTCGCGCTGAAAACAAGCCGCTCCGTGAATACTTTCTATTAATATGTATATTTTAATAGCAAACACTTTAGTTCAGTCTCAGGTAGAAGTAAAATGTTATTTTTTACACAATTTATAGGCCTGCGTGAGTATTGAGGATACTGTAATTCTTTAGGCTTTTCTCTTAGCAAAGATCTTTTCACCAGTTATCAATCTCCACCAGCTTTCTGCAGATCGATACAAAATGGCATCAAACCATGGATCACTTGCCAAGGAGGCCATTGCGCTGCTCAATAAGTTCAGTGCTGGCAGACAGTGTTTGGATGACTTTATGGAAGAGGCTTCTAAGGATCTGCAGGTGGGTAGACTCAGATCAGTAGCCTACCCTGATGCATGCTTGTGCTGACACCTGACTATCTCGTTTATTTGTTGCAGAACATGGGTACTCTGCATAAGAAGTTCATACTTGATGTCGTTTCTGGATGCATAGAGCACAAAAAGTTACTGGACGTAGTTATCAATGTCTTCTATGGCCAGAATGGGAAATGCTTATCTAGAGGTGACCGCAGCCAGTTTGTCAGTAAGTTGACAATAAGTGACCTAGCTAGCTAAACAAACTTATACATTATAATGCAATAAATAAAAGAATAAAACCAGATTGCCACTGACATGTTTACAATACTATGTTGTTCTTCAGTTATCTGTTACCTTGCCACATTTTCTCTTGATGACCTTGGACTTCAGCGTTTTAGCAACATTATCAAATCTCTGGACATCAAGAAGATGCACATGGTAAGAAACACTGATCAGAGTAGGGTTGTTGCATTTGACATAACCAGTAATATATAGCTACACTACTGTGCCCTCTGTGTGTGTATTGTGTCTGGCTGTATAGTTCCTGACTTTCTTCTTCACAAACCTCACCACGTGGATACAAGATGAGTGGAATAGTATCTATGACGCTGCCTATGTGGAGAAACACTGGATTAACCCTCTGCTAAGGTGAGAAAAGTACAGGGAAATATTTTGTAGGAAATCAATGTCTTTCCAAAGGCAAGGAATAAGGGAATAAAAGCATATTTGTACCTTCAGATGGCGCCCTGAGATGGATATTCTCATGGACCGGCTTGCTGTCAAAATGTCTGGTGGGAGTCGGGTCAAGAAAGCTCCAATCAAATCCACTGAGCCCCAGGAGTTCTCTCTCTCCAAACCTAAACCTCGACCTCTGCCTATGCCTGAGCTCATTCCACAGCAGGAAAAATCAAAACCAGTCAGCCCCATTTGCAGTTATAGCATATACAATATTTCCTTCAAACATTGGCACACAGTTTCGGTTTACTGTCTTATATAGACTACAAGACAGAGCATTAAGCTGTTTATTGTGTTGAGGTTGTGGTGGACTCAAAAGACTTTTGTTTTATAGGTGCCAAAAAGCACATACATGGCTCCTAAAGAAATGCAGATGTTGGAGGAGATCAAACAAAAGAACCATCAAAGGACTGAGGTACAATATCTGCTTTCCCCCGTTATGATCAGAAAAAGGCTATGACATCTAAAAGGCAAATTATGCTCTGTTATAGTAATGAAATACATCAAAGAAAACAAGTTTTGACAGAAAGAGTAGTTGTAAATCAACAGCAGGTATATGCACAACAACAACAACAACAACAAAAGCAACAGTTAAAACATTACATTACAGTACATTAAAAACATAAATTATTATTATAAATTATTAAATTATAATTTTTTGGAATTCAATTCTGGTCGCATATACGATTACTATCATCATATTATTATCATCAGCACGTATACTGACTTGATTACATCACATTTGTTTTTCACCAAAGGAACTGCTCTATGAGGCAAATATGAAACAGTTCAGATGTGGAAATCCACAGAAGTCTGAACACACCAAGGTAGGGGCTACTGTCTGTACTTTACATGGATTTCCAAAGTAATATTATTGATTCATGCCTTCATGCTTACTTATATATATAGTATATCAGATCACATTGCTGATGAACCATCATTTATATTGCAGAGAGCGGTGTCTCAGATTAAGGAGGACTTGGATTCAAAACTCAACTTCAATTCATTTCATTCCTCTGAACTTCCCTCCAGTAATAAGGTGAGATCTAATTATTTCACCTGCTTCAGTGGATCAGTCTTTAGTGTGATAGTGATGACTATGAACTAAGGAAGGCATAATATCCACTTGCATGGGTGTTTTGTTCTGATTCTGTTAGAATAACAGCTGGCCCATCAAGCTCAACAGTGCAGCCATCCTGAGACAGGGGGCGCTATATGACCGTCAGTTGGAGAAGGAGCTGCAAAGGTAGGGCAGAGCATTTAATTGCCAATGCTTGACCTATTTTAGGGGGATTAAACATCTCAGTATCATCAGTGATGACTGATTTGTCTGACTGAATTGTCTTGTTGTGATGTTGTAGATAAGGTAGCCTAATTTGTTCTCAGGTCTCTCTTGCAAAGAATTTCTTGATCTCAATGAGACTTTTTACACAGTTAGTAGCCTAAACAAATCCTCAAACGGGCTTTAGTTTTTCAGATACCCCTAGAACAAAACCCGACCATGTTTTTTCATAATTTTGAGATGTCCCCTTCATGAAATGGATGGTTTAACAAAAATATTTTATACCGCAAAAAGTGCTTAAATGTATCAATATATTGACTCACCCCATAGGTGAAAAAGTGCAGAATAAAACCACTCATTTAATTGTTTACCTATTGCTTGGATTTAGTTCAAATTTGCACTAGTATTGCCCAGTTATCTACTCTAGTCCTTAAAACAATATGAATATCAAAATATGTATTCATTAAAAAACAGTCTTTGGTGTTTTTTGCCCCCAATGTCTCCTCCCAGGCAGCGCGGCAATGGTTATGTTTAGGGTTAAGGTTAGGGTTAGCTGCCTGGAAGGCGCCGTTGGAGTAAAAAAACACCACAGAGCTTAAAAAACTAGAGCCTAGAGGCTTTTAAATTCAAAGGTGTCAGACACCCTGCGGCTTACAGCTAAGCCCCACCCCTCTACCTGAAAATGGAAATGTGTTGGCTGTTTTAGGATGTTCCAATTAAAATAAAGAAAAACAAGGGTTGACACATGATGCTGCTGACCATGTTAGGCCGATTACTCGTGCTGGCTAATGTACACATCAAACAAAGTATGCTCATTGGCATTAACCGTTTAACTTTAACTTTTGAACTGTAAAGATTGACTCTTATATTTTCATACATTTTAGCCATCCATGTACATTTTAACCACATTTATACATTTTAATCTTTTGCATAAATTATTTACATCCTGATGTCTAAATTAATTTTAGCCCGGGCTACACATAAATAATGCTCAACTGCAGCAGGAGTCATTTCTTTGTGTTTGTGACACAGAATGGAGAGTCTGGTGGAGGGGGCACGTGAGCCCTCGTCTTTCCTCCAGTGGCAGAAGGAGATGCGTGAGAAGGACCTTCAGGAGGAGCTGGCCAAGATTGAGCGCAGGCGTCTGGAGGGACGCATCAGTTATGAAGAGGCAGCTATGGCCCGCACACGCATAATGGAACGCAACCAGAAGACTGCTCAGCTGAAGAAAGAAGAGGTGGGTAAAGATCCCTCCCTCGACAACCGATAAGAAAAAGCATTTACAGAAGATTACACAGTGCTTTAAAGTGTGTAAGAAGATGACAAAAGCATGTCTGTTCTTGACAAACACCCTATAAAGAAGTCATTTTTAAGGGAATTGCAATTATGCATCAATAATAAAGTGTTTTATTTATGGTTGCTTTCTTTTTTCTTGTAGACAGCTCAGCTGATGCGGAGATATGCTGAGAAAAGGTTGCAGGAGGAAAAAGAAATGAGAGACTTGGTGCAACAAGTGGCAGAAGGACACAAGAACTCAAAAACAGCTAAAGAGAAGTTACAGAAAATCAAGCAAAGTATAGGTACGCCTCCTCGTTTGACATCACGTGTGATACAGTGATCCTTCATTCATGATTTCCTTTTCATTCTACTCAATTTCACACACACATTTTACAGTGAAAGAAGTCTCAGAGCAAAGACGAGAGCTCCTTCGCCAAGCACTGGAGGAAGCACAAGCAGAGCTCAGCAGGAGATTTGAAATCATCTGTGAAATCCGCGCCATTGAATCACTTCCTCATGTTAGAGTCAGGAATTTTGACGACTCAGAGGTGAGTGAAGGAAAGCATGGGCGCCATTTAACATTTGACATACCTTCACGTTGGCTACTCCTTGTGTCCTGCTGAATCTGTTGTCCCGTGTCAGACTGCAGGCCATGAGCTGCTGGGAGAGATGTCCCTGGTGGAGCTGAAGGAGCGGCTGGCTCTCCTGAGGGAGGTGCAGCAAAGAGAGCAGCAGGAGAAACGGGAGCACATCCTGGAGGAGAAGCAGAACAAGAAGCAGCTGCTGTTGGAGCAGCTGGACACCATCAACCTCCACACGAGAGCGCTGGCACAGGCTGCTTTCATAAGGTCAGGAAAATGTTTGGTTCTGATTTGATTATGGTTAGTAGGAAAATGTGGGTCTGAAGCAGATACTTATACAAACATACAAATATCACACACATGTTTTCGCATGTTGCAGGAAAAAGGAGAGGGAAGCCAGGCCAGGTTTTCGGCAGGGGATGACTCAGGATGACACAGTTTTGGCTCTGCAGAAGAAGCTTGAAGAGAAACAGCAAGAGCGCCAAAGACTGAAGCAAATTGAAGGCAGGAAGGCCAAACACTCTGAACAGGCAGCAGCACACACAGAAGAGAGAAACACAGGGACACACGACAAAGTGAGTAGGAATACTCAGTAGCCTTGGTAAGTTGTCAGCGTTGTCTGTTTATGTTAGTGTTGGGATTATTCTCGATTGAAGCAGTTTTTGCAGTATTTGTCTCTCTCTTTCTTGTTCTGCCAGAAAAGCTTGACAGTGAAAAGTTGGGAGGAATTGGAGCTGAGCTTAGAGCGTCACATCCAGAAGGACGCTCCTTATGTTGTTTCTCAGACAGAAACACTCAAGACATAAATATGCTCCACAGGCCTGTGAATGTTTAATTTTAGATCAGAAGGGTCTCTAGTTATATTTGTTGCAAGTAATGTGTGGGATGGTTAGCTTTTCATCTTTTTGTTGTGTTCTTTGACACATTTTGCATTAAAATTGTTGGAAAAAATGTTTGAGTGCTGCTATGATTAATTTTCACAAATAAGCTAATAATTATTAGTATTATTAGCCTTTTGTGGTTTCCCTGTGAGTAATTATCTGGAATTGTTTATCTTGACTTATATCTTGACTATTAAGAAAATGTTAATTAAAGTTTGTTATGTTCAGTAAAGTTCACAAATGTCTCCCCAAAGTAAAGTAAATTCCACCCACATGTGTGTATGTAGCATGAAAAGGGAAGTGGATCTTCAACTTATGACGTATGACTTATGACTTATGAAGGAAATGTCCCTTCCTCAAAACAATGTTGGTGTTACTTTTGTGACTTGTATGTTTCGGTAACAAGTTACTGTACAAAATGTCACTCATGATTTCTCATCATCAAGAGCTCAAGAGCATCTGTTGTCTGAAAACACCCATTGCAAAGCAGAACTATGGATAGTATAGCTCAGAAATGTGACAGCAAATCTGTATTTTTACAATGCACTATTATTTCTATGTGTGTGTAACTAAATACACACACAGGCATATATATATATATATATATATATATATATATATATATATATATATATATATATATATATATATATATAGTTGTGAAAAATAGGAATATTATGGGCCTATTGATAACATTGCATATAATACAGTAATTAAAGTAATGAAAATATCTATTTTTTGGTAATGAAATATCTAATTGAAGTGTTAATAATAAGTGCTAATTGTAATTTCCCCACTGGAGATTGTTAAAAAGTATATTATTATTATTATTATTATCTATATATCTCTATTTATATCTATCTATTTGAAATGATTAGGACCAATTTTCCATGTAATGGTTTACTAATGGATTTGAATCATTGCCATATAGAATATACTGTGGAATGTATTAGATTTTAACCACACAAGAGGCAGTGAGTCCCTGCTGGCCGTTCCGTGTAACAACAAGAGATCTGCCTGAATCGGGCCCATTTTCCCATTAGTTTTTTCTCTGTAAAGCAAAATCACATGATGCGTATTTTGTCATATGACACTGATGAGAGGACTGATCCCACTGTGAGGGAACGTCACAGGCGATTCCTGTAAAAACAAGAGCAGCTCGGGCACTTGTTAGGGATGTGATGCTGTAGCCTGACATTTTTTGGTGCTAGTACTCGATAATATCTGGAGGATGGACTGCCGGGGAGTTCTGCCTGCGATATGCGCCGCTTTCTTCATAGGTAAGTTGGACACTTGTTCGACAATTACTGCTGTAATGCTACAACCCACTAGGAAAGGTACTATAGGTCTATAGAGATATATACTAATAGATATCATAGTGTTAATTCACCACTATAACTGAAATAGCATATTATAGCGTATTATAGATTTTGGTTGAATAAACAAAGTATAAAAACATTATACATGGCATAAAAAGTCAATTCAAATCTTACTGTTTTCCCCCCAAACTTCATAACTTCAAACTTTCTCCTCATGAAAAATGACCTTAGCATTACTGGTCTAGGCTGCTGTTGTGTTTCTATGGTGTGTATAGTGGAATTGATCCTAATCGTATGTTAAATTGTGGCATCTTACTGTGGTATTACTAATCTCTCTATAGGAACTTCATCATTTAGCTGACACTTGAATTTGATACGGCAAACTTTCAGGATTACAGTATTTCTTTCTGCCAGTTGATCAGTGTCTAAAAGTTTGAGAGAGAAATGTTGCCAACCTAGAGAACAAGAGAAATCACATGACCCCCTTTCTGAATAATTGCATTTCTTGAGGAGCATGGCTCCTATTCAAGAAAGCACTTAGGCACATGGCTAATGTAATTACTATCACACTATGGGCTCTGTTTTGCTTAGTGCTTATGCCTGTTGCTCTATTTCTCTGTGGTTAGATAAAGTTACTGTACTCAAGATTTTGTGGAGTGATTTAAGATATCACACAGTTTGAAGACGTTCTCATCTTTTAGGAGAACCATCCACCCACCTGTTTGTTTTTCATATTTTGGTTGTGTTTCGAGGCTGGATCAATGTTCAGTGCATGTCTGAGTAGGTGGGGGATGAATTTACGGTGAATCTACTTAGATTAACTTTTTACTAATGTAAATGCCTGGAAGTATACATAAATGCAATTTCTGCATAACACCAAGACTAAATTTGCCCGTAATTTCTACTTGACACTTGCCTGGGTCCCTATCAGGCAAACTTCAGTTTCAGGTTACTTTTTTTGTATCCGTAGGTATATTTGTTTTGCAGCAAGAATATGACATACATTATGACCCACAACTATGAAAACTTGACACCACAACAGCAGAAAACCCTACTTTGGTGTATGTGTGTATGTATTTTAATGTTCTGTGCGTGAATATGTGAGCAGAAACAACAGAACAACACCACTCTCATCGAGAATGTGACTTTGGAGACAGAGATCGGAGCAGAGAGATCGGAGTTATTATTTATAATATGGTTGCTAATGTATTTGTTCCATTATGAAAAGAAAATGCTTTTTTTTTTTAAAGCCATAACCATTAAGGAATAATATTTGAGTGGTTTTGTTAATGTGGAGAAATTATTGGGGGTGAAAATGTGAAGGGGGACCCCTCAAAGCAAATAACCTTAGACCCCAAACAGGCCCTGTGAATCTTATTTAATCCATCCATCCATCCATCTTCATCCGCTTATCCGGGGTCGGGTCGCGGGGGTAGCAGCTCCAGCAGGGGACCCCAAACTTCCCTTTCCCGGGCCACATTAACCAGCTCCGACTGGGGGATCCCGAGGCGTTCCCAGGCCAGGTTAGAGATATAATCCCTCCACCTAGTCCTGGGTCTCCCCCGAGGCCTCCTCCCAGCTGGACGTGCCTGGAACACCTCCCTAGGGAGGCGCCCAGGGGGCATCCTTACCAGATGCCCGAACCACCTCAACTGGCTCCTTTCGACGCAAAGGAGCAGCGGCTCTACTCCGAGCTCCTCACCGGATAACTGAGCTTCTCACCCTATCTCTAAGGGGAGACACCAGCTACCCTCCTGAGAAACCCATTTCGGCCGCTTGTACCCTGGATCTTGTTCTTTCGGTCATGACCCAGCCTTCATGACCATAGGTGAGGGTAGGAACAAAAACTGACCGGTAGATTGAGAGCTTTGCCTTCTGGCTCAGCTCTCTTTTCGTCACAACGGTGCGATAAATTGAATGTAATACCGCACCTGCTGTGCCGATTCTCCAACCAATCTCCTGCTCCATTGTCCCCTCACTCGCGAACAAGACCCCAAGGTACTTGAACTCCTTCACTTGGGGTAAGGACTCATTCCCTACCTGGAGAAGGCACTCCATCGGTTTCCTGCTGAGAACCATGGCCTCCGATTTAGAGGTGCTGATCCTCATCCCAGCCGCTTCACACTCGGCTGCGAACCGATCCAGTGAGTGCTGAATCTCACTGCCATCAGGACCACATCATCTGCAAAAAGCAGCGATGAGATCTTATTTAATGTGTTTTTTATTTATTTATGACATATACATAACTTTTTAAAGTTATAAAGTATTATATAAAGTATTTTGGTGCATATTTATTGGATAGTTGACAGTAGATACATCACACAAAATAAGGAGAAAGATGAACAACAAGTAACAAAGGTCCAGAGCTGGGTTTGAACCAGGGACGTTGCAGGTCATGATTAGGCTACCAGAACAACCCCAATCATTATTTTGCATTCATTAACTATTTTAGGCAAATTAAATTGTTGAGTTTGCACTGCAGGCCTGTATCAGTCCACTACCAGAAGTCAGATTTAAAACATCCAGTGCCCTTCTCTTCCAGGCATGGTGGTGAGCCAGACAACACTTTCTCCTGCTGTGATGAACACCACTCTCATAGAGAATGTGACCAGTCTGACTATAACTCCCGTGATTCTGAGCAGCACTACCCCAGGCTGCTTTGCATTCAACACTTCTACTTGTGAGCCCTGTGCTCCAGGATCGCAGTACGACAACAGTGAGTCAACGGCCATGTCCTCTGACACGAAGCCACCATTTTAAGATGACCTCTAATATTTATTTTTACTGAAGGGATTCAAACTGTATGTAAGAATGGAAAGTCAAACTTAAGAAATCCTTCTCTATCCCTCCCCAGACACCCTGCTGTGTGCGTGCTGCTCTGACCCTGGTCAGTGTCTATTTCCTGGAGCCTGTCTGCCATGCTCCAGAGGATTCTATCAGCCGTTAGCAGGACAGCAGCAGTGTCTGCCCTGCAACCGGGGCTTCTATACAAAGTAAGGACACAGATTGTGCCAAGAAATTATTTTTATTTCAAGTGGTATAGGCTTTACCGTCAACTTCACTGGTCAGTGTCTTGTGTATTTTACACTACTGCACAGTTTCACTGGAAGTCCATTATGTCAACCCTGCGCTCCTGGATCCTTCAACAATAACACTGGAGGAGACAGATGCACAAGTTGTTCACCAGGTGTGTTTATTTAGCTGTAGACAAAAACCCATACTGTTATAAATCAGTAACTAGTGATATGCTTTCTGCTTGAGGTCAGCTATTAAACTTATAAATGTAAAATGTTTTTTCCAGATCAATTATAAAGGAACGCATTCTTGAAAATGAATAGATTATCTACATATAAAAATGTATGACTACAAATTTACATGCAATGTTCTCAACATAGTTTCAAATCTTCTGAAACTTGAGAGAAAACATGAATCACGTGTTGAGTTATTTTCTGTCTGTCGCTTTTAGGTTTTTTTTCATCGCAGCAGAGCTCCACTTCATGTGCACCGTGTGCACTGGGACGTTTTTGCAAGTAAGTTGCATTTGAACGTCACTGGTTGTTTTTAAGGAGGACTCAGAAATCAGTATGGAACATTCATAACGATTTCTGTGTGATAATCACAAACAACATCACATGATTTCATCCCATGGTTCTGTTTGGAACAATTTGGCACAGATATACCCCCACACACAAGACCAGTTACACAGTCACTGCTTTGATTAATCAACAGAAGGTATGAACATGTACCGTAAGTGGCATGTATGATCATGTCCCAGCATATATGAATGTGGCTTATAGAACTGGACTTGGAAATATTAGATGGTAGATGTTATCAATCCCTAGATAAGGGCTAAGGGCCGCAAGGTCTCGTGTTCTCAGTTTGCATTTTTGAGGCATCTCGATCAAAGCAAAGGAAGAGGAGTGAAAGTTACTCTGAACTCCTTTGACATATCTGAGCCTATGCACCCTGTAAAGGAGACTGATTTTGGCTTGGAAGGAAGACCTTTAGGCTCGGCTCTTTACCATGACAGTCAGATTTAAACTTTCATTGAATTAACTTTAATTGTATAAGAAGAAGAAGTACTTATTTATTTTTTACTCTTCGTTGTTATTACACATTACAGGCCCAAAATACACACACAATATACACAAACAGGACCTTATACATGCACTAATGGAGAGATGGCAGAGTGAGGGGGATGCCCATGAACAGGCGCCCCGAGCAGTTCGGGGTTCGGTGTCTTGTTCAAGGGCACCTCAGCAGGTGAACTAGCATTGTGAACTGGCACCTCTCCAGCTACCAGTCCACACTCCGTACTTGGTCCGTACAGGGACTTGAACCGGCTACCCAAGCCAAGTCCCTACGGACTGAGCTACTGCCGTACACAGATCTGAGACTCTGAAAACAGTTTTCCTTCTTTAATGATGTCTATTATTTTTCCAGCCTTTGCTTAACATTTGAAATGACAGACCTACACCAAACCATTGCTTACTGTATATGTTTGTTAGCACTGTGAACAGCTCTAAACTGAATCAGCTTTGACATTTTTCAAAAATGCCTCTGAGTTACTTGTGGCAGCTGTGAAATCCATAGTAGTTTGTCCATTTTACAGTGACGAATAAGCGTCTCTCTCTCTCTCTCTCTGACAGCTCATCTGGTTGTAGCCAGTGCCAGATGTGTCCTGCAGGAAAAGAAGCTCTACAGACTGCCTCTAAAGACTGCACACCGTGTCGACCAGGTAATTCACATCATGCTAACTTAAAGCTACGAGGCCCTATGCTTATGAGTACTGCGGCTCATGAAAGAAAAGGGCAAGCATGAATATCCATCCAGGTGATATCTGGTTTTGAACAGGCATGCACAAGGCTCCCCATCAGACTATGTGTCAAATCTGCGGCAGTGGCTTCTTCCAGATCCACTGGGGCCAGGAGAGCTGTGATGTATGCCCAGAGAATCACTACTGCCCTGTGAGTACTGCACCTTCCGCACTCTGGCCCACAAGAGAAAATGAACCTGTGTGTGTTTGACAAATATCTTGCATATGTTTGGTGACAGAGTCATGTTGTTCTCTCAGAGTCCAGATGTGAACCCCATTCAGTGTCCCAGCGATGCGTTTTGTCCAGAGGGCAGCTTGTCTCCAGGATACTGCATGGAGACTTTCTTCCGCAAAGAAGGAGACACTTGTGAATTGGCTCCCGTCACTATTGCTCTTTTAGTTATTGGAGGAGGGGGTAAGTAAGAACTAACTATCAAGTATGTTTCCCTGATATTTCAGAGCTTCTTTCCAAAATGCATCTTGCCTTTCACACCATGTTAAAGGCATTGGACTTGCAGTTATGCTTCTAGAACTGGTTGCCTTTAAAGTTGAAAAGCTTCAAGCTGCAATTTCCCACATTTATATAATCTGATTACACACAAAACACTGTCTTTGAAATAAGTATTAATAGCTGGTGTTTGACATGGTAATGGTTCATACCTCCCTTTGGATACTATTAAGTATGCCTATTTTCTATAGCTTAATGGGACAGAGTTTGTTTTTTTCAATCATAAAAGGATATGAGCAAAGATGAAACAGACTAAATATGCAGTACAACTTCAGAAAACGCCAAGGAACTTTCAACTCTTGACTTAGCAATGGTCACCAAAAAGGACTATGAATACAGGATTACTCTTCTCTACAGACTAAATTGTTTTCTTATAACAAAATAAATGTAAATTAATTATGTTTATTTAAACCTCCGTTTTTTCACTTTTTGTATTGTTGAAATGTATAGTTTGTCTTTTATTGTAATTTATTTCTGTATTACTGTATGTATTTAAATTGATAACATGCATTTCTTACTACAGATTTCATCTATTAACTAAGTATTGTTCTGGGCTTGTAGTTTATGCCTACGATATGTGACACTTTCATTTTCAGAGAGACTATTATACAGTCACACTTTTCTTTCAGCACACTGAAAACAGATTGTTTCCTCTTACACTGAGTCCACTTCATGCACAAAGAGGACACAATGAGATAAAATAAGACTCATGCTCTCACATTACACACATCAATACACTCTTTGTGTATGTGTAAAATGCCTGACTGTAGACTGTGTGGACATTTCCTGTAACATCCTCTGTTGTTTTTTTCTCTTTCCTCAGTGACCCTACTCTTCATCATTTTAATGGTCTTACGTCGACGGAGAGACACTGATGGAGAGCTAACTGTAGCACGAGCTCCATTATTGCGCAAAGAGCGACCTCAAGGTCGATACTATGGGATCCCCTGTGATGCAGAACCTGTATATGCTGGCTGGTGAACCAAAGGACATCATCTTAGCTTGTCTAAGTGCTTGGTAAAATAAAACCAACTGAAGTCTTATCTACATTTGGGTCCCAACTCAAAAAAGGACTGATAGAGGAAGACTGATGGTGAAACACTGGACTAAGAGCACTGCCTTGACAGTACTTTGACAATCTACTAGCTTTTTGTGGTACATTTGAATATATTTTTGAGAAACAGAGGTTTTTGTGAATTCTTGTAGTTTGACACTGTTACAGTTGTTCCACTCAGACAAACACACTCCTTTCATAAACTAGATTATTGGATTATGAAAGGTATGCTGGAACGGTGAAAATGATCTGTGTGCCTTAACTTGGTGGGAACCTCTCTGTCTTATGAAAAGCACGTTTTTTTACAGAGGTAATTGATTTACTTTGCACATGTTTTGGTGGAGATGCTTGCATTTACTAGTTCCACAGTTACAGAGAGGTGTAAACTGGTTTGTGCCTTGTTTTTAAATATTATTATATATTTGATTACAGCACATCGTGTTGTCTGTAGTTAGTTGATACCTTTGCTTAATGTTTTTCATCTGCTATTTTGAGGGTTATATTTGTATGTTTTAAAGGAAAATAAATAAAAATGATTGGTGACAAAAGATTATGTTTTTAATTATTCTTGGATGCTTAGTGGTTACTGTGCATGTCAAATTACAATGTATATCAAATGTTTTTTTGGTTCCAAATGCTTTTTTGCTCCTACAAGTATTCTTTGAAGGCAGTAAAATGATTAAGTGTCTGACACACATAGCTAAATGTTGCATAGCCTCTGTAATGCTTTTTTCCCGTGGTAATGTTTAGTGATGTTTTTGCTGTTTCGTGTTTTTCTATTACAGTATATGCATTTTGAATATCATTTCTTTTTGTAGAAGCTGAGATGTCTGGTGCACATTGGTTTGTTACAATGTTACATAAATTCAAAGTAAAGGTGTGGGATGCTGAAGCACTGCCGTTTACTGTTCACTATAGGCCTTTATTGCAGCAGACATTTTGAGATGTCATATCAGGAAAAACACAGGTGTATTTAATAGCATTAACAACTGCTTTCAATTTCCTAAACCACGGCCATTGAACTATACTCTCAGAGAGAATAGGGCAATCGTTAATGTTATTAGTTGCACCTGTGCATTTCCTGCATGACAAGTAAAAATGTCTGCCATGAAAAATATGTATTCAGTGGATACTGCAGTGTTTACCAGACTAAAGAAAAGAAAAAAGGTACCTCTTACAAGACTGTGGTTAGGTCACACAGCACTGAACAATTCTTTCCACATTATGTAAACATCCAACAGAAGACTGTGACAAATGGCAGATCTCATGGATCAGATAAACATGTTTACAGTGTGACAACCATGGAGTAGAAAGACAGATAGGCCTGCAGCTGAAAGTTACATACAAGACTGCAAGTATTAACACACACAGAAAGTTGCTGGAGTACATAACAGAATTTCTGGAGGCTGAAACACACCTCCACGATGATTTTAGGATTGTCTGTTAATCTATTTGTTACCAGAATTTTATTTCAATAGGCTAACAGATAGCAATGGTGGAGGGACTATAGATCCTTTAGTTAAGTAAAAATAGAGAGGTATAGAAATATACAGTAGCAAAAAAAGTAGCCTATAGTACAAGTACCACAAAACTGGACTTTACCACATTTGTTTCGATATTTTTTAACATACACACGGACAGCCTACATGTCCAGTAACAAATTGCTAGATGGCGGTAATACTCTGTCATACGGTGTCATATTTATACAAATTGAAATTTGTCCAACCAGGGCTCCGTACTTACGTCAGCATTCTGGCGAAAACATGGCGGCCGCCCTGGCAAGGAAGGTGTCTGGTGTGTACCTACAATTTGACATTCATACTTCATTCTCCTCATTCCGTAAATGTTTAGTCTTTTATCCATGTGTCAATGCACTGAACTGTTGGCGCAATCGTGCGTACGTGTAGTTTGTTAGCACAGATAGTACGTGAAGTTGCTACATTAACGTCAGCTAACTAACATTAGCAACAGTGCTAGGTTTTCTCTTTAACGTTACTACTAATCCTCCTCATGTCATTTTATGTTGTCCTTGTGTCTGACAGGGCTGCTGAGGCCGCTGTCTGTCTCTCTGTGTGCCAAGACACCACAGCTCTGTAAGCTCTCCAGCCTCATCCAGCCTCCACCTCTCTACAGCTCTGCTGCAGCCGCTGTCCGCGCTCCTCTGTGGGCTGCAGTGTGTCAGACACCCCGGTACAACATCCTACAACGGTAAAGGACAAGAGGGAACACTCCTGCTGATACTTAAAAGTGGCTATTAATAAAATTCACTTAAACTCTACTGTTTTTCGTGTTAAGGACCACATTTTACAATATAGCCAAACATATGTTACACTCTTGTCTGGGGCATGGGTGTATAGGGTCTGGGCTGTTTTGAATTGGTTTGAGCGGGGCTCCTTTATTTTTATTTTTTTATACTGTGTGTGCTTTTTGTGGCAACATCAGGTTTGGAAGGTGTGTGGAGTAGGTGCAACACAAAATAAAATACTTCTTGTTTATTGTAATGATTGAATATCCTGATAAATCTCAGAAAGGGATATATCAAAACCTGACTATATGAAACTAAACTGTTAAGTGATCAAATATTGTTCTGTAATTTGAGTAACATTAACCTTCTTTAAATAACAGTTATTGTATTCTTTCTCTACTTCTCTGTGTTGTTGCAGGGTATCGGCACTTATTCCCAGTCTGAATCAACAACCAAGCAGAAGTCTGACATATGTCAGTCTGAAGAAGGGGAAGAGGAAGACTGTAAAAGCTGTGACAGACCGATTCATGAGGCTGCATTGTGACCTTTGGATCAGGCGCAAGGTACAAGTCTTTTACTGTGAACTACCAAAATCACAGATTTCTTTTCTTTGCACCTTTAACTCAGTGTTGCCAATCTGAATTCTTGTTTTCGGGTGTAAACAGGCTGGATACAAAAAGAAACTGTGGAAGAAGAAACCTGCCAGACGAAAGCGCCTGAGGGAGCATGTATTCTGTAACAAAACGCAGAGCAAGCTTTTGGATAAAATGACAACCTCTTTTTGGAAAAGGAGGAACTGGTATGTTAACGATCCGTACTTGAAGTACCACGATCGGGTCAACCTTAAACTGTAATTTGCTGATTTATGTAGTGACATCTTGTTTTTGAACATAATGTTATGTTATATATGTAATAAAATCATATCTGATAAATAATTACCGTTTTCCTCGAATGCTCTTTTAATATAAGAAAAAAAACAGATTGACACATTCAAAGTTTTGCTTAATTTAATGGCTGTTAATAGATTTAAACAGAAATATTCAACCTAGTAGAAGGATACGTTGATAGCCATGAACCATCATGTCAACTTCCCTCCTTTTCTTTTTTTTTATATTTCACAACCAAGTTGAAATTTAAGTAATTTGACATTCTGGCCTGCCAGAACAAAATTCCGTAGGATTTTAAGTGGTGTTTCCTCATGAATAAAGTCAAAGTGGTTAATTTATCAGTAAGTAAGATGTTATTCATACATATATACATATATATATATATATATATATATATATATATATATATATATATATATATATATATAGCCAACATGTATGTTTAGTCATAACATTTCATATTTCTTTCTACAAAGCAAACAAACAAATGACAAAAAAAATAATAGTTTACCAGCAAGGCATCTGAACAAAATCATTTAAGAAATCAAAATGTTCATTCAAATTAATAACAAACATCATGCAATGATGAGTTTATCAGACTACGCACAAGTATACAAATCTGCTACTTAGCAACATTTTTTTCTCTCTGTTTTACTTTGCATGAATTTTAAAAGAAGAGACTCACCTCCAGCTCTAACATTGACACTACTAATGTTTAAACCCAATCTGATTTTCCGGTTTCATTTTTTTCCACTACGTATCCATTAAAAGGATATACAACATCAGAGTGAATGACGTGTAAACAGAACATTTGTACCTGAGAAGCTTTTGTTTCAAACTTCAAACCACCCAAAATGATACAGATACAATGATAAAAATAAGAAATCTATCTTCCATCAACAACCAACACAGTGATACTTTGTGTAAAGTGTTGCTATGATTCAGGCTCAGTGAATTAATTACAATATGAAAACACCATGTATCATCATGCAATATATTAACTAAAATGTAAGTTTGTAAACCTGCAACCAATAAAGTCACTCTCGTGAATTCCTAAAAAGGTAAGATCGAAGAAGTGTTGCTCAGTTAACAGCAGAGCACTACACAGTGATTTCAAACATGGAAAAAGAACCATGTTTATATACAGTAAATATGTGTTCATGTAATATCCTATTGCTGCTACAGCTGAAAGTGGCACATTCCTAATTTGCCTCAAATTGCCAAAATTGTCAATTAAATAACAAAACATGCTAACAAACTGAACAGTAGATTGTCAAAAACAATCTGCTCCACTGTGGAAACTTTGTAGTAGTGACTTTTATCTGATGTGATTACTTTTATATATTATTTTATTTATATATATTATATTTATTTACCACAGAAGAAATAATGATAAAGTTATTGGTAATACTATCCAGCTACTACTTTTATATGATTGTTTTTTTGTCATTGTAATTTTTGGCCATTTCATAGTATTGAGGGCAGTCATTTTATATTCTAAACATAGTGCAAAAATGATTGTTTAAAGAGAACATAGATGTGCTGAAAAACTTATATTATTGGTGGAGACATTTTATATGTCTTTCTTTAAGGCTTTTATAGAGAGGTAAATAACAGAATATTGTCTGCCACTGCTGTCTGACCATCACTACAAAGGTAGGTTGTCTCATCTCAGAATAGGTTTTTAAGTGATTGCTGAATACCATAATGTGATAATCATTGCAGAATTCCGCTGCTCACAGATGTTTTTCCAGAACAGATTGAATGGGGGTAAAAACAGCCTTTTCTTTTGATCCTTGGCTTTTAACACATTCTCTAACAGGGATGTCATGTCACTTTCACTGCTGGCTGCAGTAATTAGTGACAGTACATTCTGTTAAATAACCAGCAGGACTTATGACAGGGAAGACACACATGCAATTGCCTTCCCAAACCTGATATATATATATATATATATAAAAACAATCAAATCAGAAAGATGAAGTACACACAAACTGTACATAAATACATATTCAATAACCCACAAATTCAAAATGTCTATCAGCATATCGCCCATTCATTCATTTGTACTATCTCAATTTCACAAACCTTGTTTTTAAATCATGAGCCATACACTATATATAGAGGGGTCATCATAGGTCACTTTGGTAAAACCTTATTCCAAAGCAAGGCTGCTTCAGTCATGTAGCTTTTGGCCATTTAGTATTTTTACTTCTTGCAGCAAAGGCAGCTGCAGTAGTCTTTAGGACAGTTTCACATGGCTTCATTGTTTGAAGAAAGGGCACTCCTGGATCTTGTGAGAGGCCTAATGACTCTAAGAGGAGGCTAGAAGAAAGGACAGATGAGGATAAAAGCAAAGAGGGAGATAGAGTTTAGTCAGCTAATAGCTTCAACGAATTGCACAGTATATGGCTGGTGTTATTTTGTATTTTTATTATTTTCAAAAAATCCCAATGGAAAAACTAACAATATGTTAGTCTGTCTCTCAAAACATTCTGACCTCCATACCCTGTCTGTGAATAAACTGCCTTAAAGCCCATTGGTTCCTACTGAAGACATACCCTTTTAAAAGCTGGTCACAAGTATTTAGTTTTATTTTTTTTAAAGGAGTCAACAATAGCTGGGCACTGTACGTTTTTGGAACATTGCTAAAACAGAAGTGGTTTTCTTGGGGACTATTTTTAGCTGCATATTAATACGCACGTACTAAGTATTGATGGCAGCAGAATGCTGTATGTGGGATTGACTTAAATAAACTACAGTGCCCATGTTCATTGTGATGTAGTAACACCCAGTGCAATCGTGCGGCTCATTGATGTGTTTTTAGTATTGGGCAACAAGATGTCCATGGCACAGAGGAATAAGCTGTATCAGGCTTCGGCTACACTGACAATACTTATTCATAGGATTAATTTATTGTTGTTTTTGTTTTTTTCTTCATGGGATTTGTTGACTATAACAAAAATATTGAATATTGCTGGTGTTATCTTTAAAAACAGTACTGCTTCATTTAGCATCACCATGCCAAACAAACTGGGTATTTATTAATACATTTCATCATCTAATATCATTTAATCCAGGGACCGATCCAACATCACATCAAAAGTTTTTATCAGGGTTGAAATACACGGGAAGGCAATCAATGTCAATATGTCAACCATGTTTGGACTTTTTCCCATGCCACATTTCCAAAACAAGTGAGCAATTGCTATCATGCAAAAGCAAGATCACCCATTTATTTGATCTAAACAATAATTTCACTGATATTCAATACATGATTCAGCTTCACCAGTGCAGAAATCCTGTTAGCAGTCAGACTCTACACATGTGCAGAAGTACTGAACCATGATGATTTATTTAGACCTACACCACAGCAGAAATTAGTGAATCAGTGAGTAAAGTGCCACTCTCAAGGGGCAGTTAGAATCGGACAGCAGCTGAGCAGCCACGTTGACGAGGCAGTATACCTCAGGAGCCTTCCTCTTAATCAGCCTGAGCTGTGGAGAGCTTGATGCTGCTTGCACCCCTTTCCCCACCTCCTCAGGCTGCTCTGGAGCTGGAGGAGAGGGAGGTGGAGAGGGTGTGGAGGGTGGGGACGACTGGGGTGTAAGTGAGGGTGTAATGGGTGTGGACTCAGACTCAGAAGGTGAAATGGTCTGGGACAGCAACTCCTTGGAGTCCCATTGATCCAACCCCAACATCTCATACTCAGTCATGTCAAAATCCTGTCCTGTACCATGAAAAAAGGTCGGTGGAGGGGATGAATAATGTGTCTCTGGTCTATTGAATTAAAAGTATACTTTTTATGTAATTGCTTTAAAGTAGCAGCTGATTTTGGTCAGCAGGGATTATTAGATGTCATATCATAAAGTATCATACTGCAGACCACAGAGCAGAGGCCAAATAGGAAGTTATCATAAGCCAATTTGTTTTTTTGCAGCACAAACAAGCCTAACAAGCCTGTTCTTATTGAGTCCCTTCTTAATATCTGCAGAATTATGTCCACTCGGGCTAATTTCTATGTCATATAATGCAATGACAGCAGAAAGCCAAAACATATATTTGACAATATTGTTTAAATGGACTTTAAAATGTCACAATAGTTTTAAAGGTCACTTTCTGTGATATTATTGTTTCATATTGTCAACAAATACCTTGAAAAGACCAAAACCAATAATGAATTGATATTTATAGCTTATAAACACCTGAGTGAGCCACACTGTTGTACTGAGTGACATGTTCCTTCATTGCAATGAACATGGGCACTGTAGTTTATTTTGAGTCAATCCAACATACCCCATCCTACAGCCATAAATACTCACTAAAGCACCATACTCATTATGTGTATTAACCCACTGCTGAAAATAATTCCCAACAAATGCACTGTTCATTCCTGTTTTAGCTATGTATCCTAAAAACTACAGTGTCCAGCTTTTTTAGGAAATTACTGAGCATACGTGGCAAGTTTTGGTCTGTTAATGGGGTTTGTTGACAATAACAAAATATAGAAAAACGCCAGAGTTATATATATATATATCCCTATAATTGAGTGTAGTCATAAAATGACAGCAGCATGTGAATCTCAATCATCTCAATTCCTTCTACAAAAGGAATAAATAACTTAAAAAAAGACACCCGATCCAGATTAAAACAAACAACAACTGTTTCCACATGATGTTAAACTAGGAACAAACCCCCTCCCCCCAGCTACATGTGAGTTTTATCACAGGGTGGTTAGTCTGGCAGCCCTGTGAGGCCTGACCTGCTCCAAACAGGAAGGCAGGACTGAAGTTAGGGGGCCACTCAGGAAAGCACAGGTTTTAAACAATATCGTTCAGGAAGACAGAAATCTTCAAGATAATCAGTTTTACACAAACAAACCAGCCACTGCTATTGAATAATAATGGTACGATAATGGCTAGAACACTAGAACATAGTTTTAATATGCCTCTATAACAACATTAGCTTGTACTTTTCTGTGCTGGCCAGAGTAATGTCTGCTCACCCTTGTTGTAACTCTCCGACTTGCTACGCATCATAGCTCTGGTTCGATGCTGTGCTGCTGCAGGCTGCGTAGTGGTGCCAGGGCCGGTGTTAACGGTGTCAGACTCATAGGAAGACAGATCCTGCATGCTGAAACTCCTCAGTCTGTCTGACAGGACCCCTTGGCTCTTGAACAGGTAACACCAGGTTTTTATTTTAGTGTCAGCAGCAATGTGTGGCAGTTAGAGCTTAGATCATCTTTAGGGGCATACATCATTTTATAAAAACATTACTACTTTACAAACAAACACTCAATAAGCCTAATTTATTATGTGAATAGCAAACAACATGCTTGATCCCTTATATACACTGACCCTCTACTGGACCCCCAGGTCAATACAAAACAAATATCCAGTTTGCATTACCTTTGTTGCAGCCATGACTGCAGCTGTGGCGGCAACATTCAGCCCTTTTCTCCCAAAATGCACCAGTGTGTCATAGCTTTTGTCCTTCGCTTGGCAGATATACTCATCAATGTCCTGAAACAAGGACAAAA
Organism: Sander vitreus; assembly: GCF_031162955.1. Lineage (NCBI taxonomy): Eukaryota > Metazoa > Chordata > Actinopteri > Perciformes > Percidae > Sander > Sander vitreus. The sequence goes on from NC_135874.1 coordinate 15,526,386, forward strand.
ACAAATCACATGAACATTGTGTCTCTCTTTATTATTATGTCACTCTGTATTTTAATGAGCTGTATAAACAGGTGCTTCTTACATTTCTCGATTGCGTTACTAATGTTCACCAACTCACTAATGTGTTTCCTGACTCAGACATAGAGGAAAAGGAAAGGAAAAAGGAGGAACACCATGGCACTTCCTCTCTCCTGTCCTGCAAACACATCTTTAACAGCTAAAGTGGAAAAGTGAATTGGCACAAAGATACTTTTGTTCTCTAGACAGCTGCAAAGCTCGAATTCTATTATTTACAAAACGATGGAGATTAACTTAAACTGAATATTTTCACCGAAGCCTTTCCTTGAATAGCACCAGCGGAATACAGGGAAAGTACAACAAAGGAAGGGTTTTCACCTTTTCTTTTGAGGAAAGCGTGGGATGAACAAACTTCCTGTATAGCACACTGGAGCCTTTAGTGTAAGGGGACAGCAGCCACACCACAAAGGCTATCTTCAGTTCATAGTAGAAAGGGATCCTGCAATGAAGACACAAAATAATGGAGCCACTGGTACAACAAAGCATAATGAAAATGTATGATATGAACACAGTCAAGAGGTATATTATTCAATTAATTAACATGAAATATCTGAAGTCACTTACCAACAAAGAAACATATCTGTAAACACTTCCACAGCCGTGAATAGTGCAAATATTATCCAGTACATCATCCATTTCACCTAAAATGTAACAGAACAATGAAAGATAGTTGAAGTAGCTACACAAAACACCTTGTAGAATTATATCTGTGAGGACGACACTGCCGGATTTATCACCTAAGTAAAAATACAAATGATATACTCACATATTCTTTCACATCTTTCGACTTTACAGCTTTATAAGATGAGTACGCAGGATATAGTGTACCGAACACAAGTCTAGAAGACATAAAATGTGCCCATCAACTTCAGAAACAAAACATTTAATACTGCAGTACAACATATATTTCAAATGTGCATGATGACACATCAAATCAAGACATTTTAAATGCAATAATCATGATTATGAACAATACATTATGGCAGAGATTTCAAATTAGGCTCTTGAAAAATACCTGTGCTAAAATGTTAGATGTACAGTATTTCTGTCCTCATAAATCCAATGAAAGTATCTGGAAATAGTTTTGCTGTTTCAATATATACAATACACTTTTGCCCATAAGCTTTCTGAGCTACAGCCTACATAACTAAACAGATGGGCAGGTTGTCGGTAGTCAGGTGAGATCAAGGTATAGACCAGAAAAGGTGCAACAGCTTTTCTGTAGAAATAAACTGTTAAATCAACCATGTAGTTACAGTAGATTTAGCCCTGGCTGATTTGGTTAAACAAGCTGTCCAAGTGCTAAACTTCCAGTCATGAAGTAAAATTAGCTTCCATGTGTTTTCTTCCTTTTCTTTAAAATTATATTTGTGTATCGACACGTGCTGCTAGGTGTCCTAACAGAGACAAGACCCTGTTGAATTGCTACAGTTAGGCAACAGCTGAGTGTGTGACCTGATCGAATTACTAACCCACATCATGTTGCACCTCTCCAGCCTGGCCAGCTAACTAACAGAGTTAGAAACACAAGGCCACTAAATATAAATCTGTGGGAGACGCAACTAAACCTTTCTGTTGGAGATTGGACCCAAAATGACCCACATAAGCAGGTTGTGAACAGCCAGGTCTGAGACAGTTCCATCTACTGTATGTAACAAGATCTTGTAATCTAAATTTAATTGCCTCACTATTTTTAAGGTTGGGCCTGCCATTGGTATACTCCACACGGTCTGCAATGGCGCTGATTCATACTTTGTGCAGGTAGAAATAACCATAACTTGCTGTGATAAATGTCGTCCTATTGTTTAATCATTCAAATCCCTAGCCATAAGGGAATATCTGGGGATGTATGCATCTCTTATTACATGAATAACTCTTGCATTGTAACCTGAGAAGGCTGACCCATCCCTTTTGTTTTTTCCCCAATATGGGACATCAACAGAGAATATGGCTCCACTCAAAGACCGCTCCTGTTGTTCAGTCACCTCGCTGCTCAGTGACATTTAGCTTTCTGCCAGTGAAAGACGCCTCTGAATTCTGGATCTGACTCATATGACCATTTTATGGATGATAATAGATTATTCAGCCAATCACGTCACCTCTTTGTCTGTGTAATAAAAAAGGGGACTTGATAAACACAAAGAGTGCCAGGCTACTGAGCGCTGTTCAGAAATACAATATAGCCTATACAGGCCTAGCTCAGCATTCCTGCTGCTGAAATGGCAAAGTACAATCCTGTGGAATTTGGACTGTTTTCAGGCAAAAATTATAGACGGACGTCTGATTCTGATTAAATATTAGACAATTTGCGGGGGCTCGTAAAGCGCGCCGCTCCAGCACCGTCAATTGGCGGCTCAAATACCCGCAATAACCGAGAACCGCAATTTATTATTATCCTCCTGTGACAGAGCATATTGAAAGAAATAATAAAAGCACTTACACCACAAGTCTAGAGATGATCCAGGAGACCATTGCGCTGGAAAGTCGACAGGACGCGCTGTCAGCAGGGAGGAGTGTCCTCCAGATGACAGGCAGGCGCGTGCAGGCGGCGGCGGCGGCGGCGTCTGGACGCACACAGAGCGACGTGATGCAGAATAAACAGTGACTATTGCTCTTATCCATAGATGGCAGTGTTGCATTGTACAGACAACACAGATACTCAGTCAGCATGACTGGTAGGTAAAGACGAGGCTGCCTGGCTAAAAGTGGCTTTGGATGGGATATGATTGTATGAAATAACTGTGTATCCGTAGAGGAAAATAGTTTATGTTGGGCCCCTAATGACACCATTTCCCTTTGCAGAGCAAACATAAAAACCGCCCAGAGATCCAGACACTCAGTTTGTGGTCATTTTGATTAAACGATTAATTTAGAAATATACACCATGTGGGTATGGGTGAAACTTAGCAATTTTCATTATTGATAAATCGGCCGCTTATTTGCTATATAATTCATTTTCTTCTATAAAATAGTGAAAAACGTCTATCACAATTCCCTAAAACCCAAGTGACAGCTTCAGATTGATTGTTTTGTCGGATCACAGACCAACACCCCATAATATTCACTTTAAACAACAAATCTAAAGGAGCTGGAACCAGAGAATGATTTTGCTTGACTGAAATTATGAATTGATTATCAAATTAATTGCCCACCTTAACATCATATTAACTAAAATAATACAGCTCTTAAAATGGGGCATGAATTCTCTCGACCTCTGGTTAACATACCTGGGAACAACTGCTACATTAGAGCTACAGTACCTTTGATTTGCCTTTGGCTAACATACTGAAGCCAGAACACAGGCAAGGGTTTGTTAAAGTACAACAAAAGCTGCTGAGGGAGTGCTGTGGCTAGTAGAAATCTAATAGTCCAGTCATTTTAAGCCAAAATGGGGGTCAACCTTGAACAAATTGCAACAGAAGCAAACTCAACTGATTTTGTATCCTCAATATGTCCTGAGTAAGGAAAAAAAAAGCCCCGAAGAATCCCATTAGGGGAAAGTTTCGAAGAAGACCCAAATATAGCCTATTCATTCTTTTTCTCACGTGAATAGTGTAACAATTTTAACCTTTAGATATCACCATGTAAATTACTGAGTTGATTACTTACATCTCGACAAACAAAAAATGTATTACAAGTTTTTTTAAATTGTTAACATGGGCAAATGGTGCATAATCTAATTATGTACAGTATGTGCTAATTTGCATAAATACCACAACAGATCTAAACATTGGGTATAGCCAGGTAAAAATGTCTTGTTGAATCTTGTTGACATTTTACAGTAAAAGATGTAATGTTAAGGTCTGAATGGAACCCATTTAGGCTACCCATGAGCATCAATACATAGAGGCAGGAAGAAGTACTTTAAACTAGCCTTTATTAATTATTATTGCAGAGATGGGGAACAGGACCTACCTTTTGTCTTCTGCATTCTCCTTACCCTTGTCTCCTGTTCTTCCCTCAGACTCAATCCCCAGAAACAGTCCCAGCCCCAAACCCCAGCTCTGCAATAATAATTAATAAAGGCTGGTTTAAAGTACTTCTTCCCACCTCTATGTATTAATCCTTTTGACAATTGTGAAGCCAATGAATGGCTTCAAAATACACAAAATGCACTGCCAAAAAGCTTTAGGTTTCTTGACCTTCTTAAATAAACAGACTCTACATATCAATATAATGTAATTCTATTCCCATCATCTGGCAGGTTAAAAATAAAAAGGCCCATAATGATTTGACATAGTTTCTAAGTTTATCCATCAGCACCTGATTATTAGTAGACTGCAATCCCAGAACAGCAGAATGATGAAAAGCAGCACTGAGTCATTTAATTCTTTACTGTTCAGTTTGTTTTCAGAACTGCTGAGCAAGCCGTTTTATTTGCCGGACAGGTATTGGTGTGAACACAATTAGATTTTCTGTGCACTACAGTTTCTGACCTGTTGAGTGGGCTGTTGCAAGTTAGCAGGTTCAGATTTCCCAAAAGCTTATTTGCGATCAGAGCATTTAGTGTTTATTGTGACGTTGAAGGGCTAAATGTATAGGAAGTTATTGCTCAAAGCAGAAACAGGTGTAATACAGTCTGCTTATTGGCAACCTTTGTTCTTAAAAGTTTATTTCCTTATTTCCCCCCATTCACATAGAAAAATTATACACACAATACTTTCACAATACATAGGTCCTGCACTAACCAACCTTTCCATTTCCTCTGCATCTTCCTGCTGAGAAGGAAGTCAATTGTGATACAAAGTCAAACATTTAACAAGCTGAATGTTAACGCAAAACTGATGAGTGCACTTAACATGTATGATCTCATATAGAATAGATACATTTTAACTGTACAGAAAATTAACTATCAAAAGGAGAAAGCCACCCACTTCTCTCACCACCACTCTAGTGTTTCAGATAATGTAGGCTAGTTACCAGTAAACAGAACAGCTGTTGCTTACAAACCATATCCAAACAGATTGGAACAACTTCTGAATAGTGAGCTCGGGCATGATTTAAGTGCAGGGTGGTTATTTAATCGCTTGTTTGGATTATAAATAGCCGAGTACCTCCACCAGTGGTCCATAACTTAGGACACAAGAATATGATGAAGCACTGTAGGCACAGCAGGCTTTTCGTACTTACAATATATACACTTTCCATTACCTTCTGTTTGACTTTGGATAATAAAGACTTACCAAGGGTTACCCCCGATAATAAAAGACAAAAAGCAAAAACACATTTTTGTCTGAGTAGACCAAACGTTCTATAAAAAAACTTTTTAAAGACATTAACTGTCGTAGCACAAAATGAACCCCAAATGATTATGTGAAACAATAATTGTAATATGAAGCGGAGAGAATGCTCAGCACGGTAAAGCCAGCCCCAGAATTGTCTCTGTTCTTATTGGAGTGAGCAGACTGACTTTGACAGAACAATGGTGGTTCACCTTAGCTCCTCAGAGCTGCCAATCTTGACTGCATCGCTTCAATGTCCTCCTCTGACTCATCATCTGAAGCTGCAGCAGCTGCAGCAGGCTTTATTTCAGGCAAGGCGTCTGTGACTTTGCTTGGCGCTTTGCCAAGGGCACCTAACAAAGCAAATAGAACCATGAAATAGAGCAATCAGTGTTATTCATGTGTGCTGTAATTCAATTTGTGATTCAGAGTTAAATTCCTCAAAAATCTAGACACCAAAACCGGAATGTAACAATGTATTGCGATGATTTAGTCGAACAAATCTCCTCACCTGCTGTGATCTCAAAGAGGATCTTGTCAACTTCCTCCTCTGCTGCTTCCTCCATCTCCTCTCCATCTTCCATGCTCTCAAATGTGTCTTCCAGCATTTCCTCAATGATGCCAGCCTGAAAGATGAACATGTGTACATGATGCCATGGTTTAGTAACTTTTTTTTCCTCATGAGGAAGTTAAGTGTAGATAGTGATGATCGGAGTTAGCCGCATTGTTCCATTTCTTGTAGTAACTTGATTGTAAGTAAATTGTATCTATTTATGTTGGACACTGCTGCTGACCTTCATCATCTCCTTTGATAGTTCCCTCATGGTGGCCTGGATCTCTGGGATTTTGACAAGGTTCTGCATCGCTTTCATCACTTCTGTGCTCTTCTGCATGGCCCCGGCTACACGCAGTACAGCTAGAAACACACAAAATACATTCCCTTCACTGAGCAGAACATTAAAATCCATTATAAAAGAGCAAACTGTTAAACTGATGACAATAAAGATTTTTTTTTAGATAAAATGGCATACATTTTCCCCCTGTCTAATAACCCAGATGCTGTACCACCAAACTCACAAAGCTGATTCTTCATGCTGAGTTGCACAGAGTTCATGTGGGCTTTGGAAGCGTAAAGTTTTGTGACAGCTCGTTTTGACTGAATCATCTCCTTTGCGAGAACCACACACACATCCTTCTGGCCCCTTTTGGCAGCATCTTTAATGGATCTTTTAACTTTTTCTTCTTCCCTTTGGATATCTGAAACAAAAGGGCATGTCATTACATACAACAACAAAAACTAAAATAACTTATATAATCAGGTCGCTGCCTCTAGTGTAAAGATATTTATACTTTTATACTAGAATTATGTTATTTGACCTTTTTCAGGCAAAGAAACCAATTACATAATTTAGTAGTTGTCAGTTCAAATCAAGCAAAATGTCCCAATTTTGCTTTGAAGTATTCCAAATGAAATTAATGAGATTATCTTTTCCATTTGTTTTTCAGATATTTAGACATATCGAATGAATGACTACAGTTTAAATGTATGGATTGGACAGACATTTTACAATTAAAAAAAACACATTATACATTTTTTTACAGTTACAGTTGTACAACTGCTGACTGTATCTTACCTCGAATTTGTCTGTCAATCACTCTCATTTCCTTCCTGATTTTTTGAGACCACTCATTGACCTGCAATTATACATCTCATTAAAAACTGCATTTATATTGCCTTAACAGTGACAGTAAGTTTGTAATACCCACTGCAACATAGCGTTACGTGTAATATTAGACTAAAGCAATGTACAGCTTTTAACAGCTAGCTAAACAGTTAACGTTACAGATCACGATGACAGCTACGCTAAGCCAAACACAATGAGTATTTGTTTACATTGAAGCGACTGACAGCAGAGTTAGCTTGTATGCTAACTAGCTAGCTCTCAGCACAGTACCTAAAATAAGATTGGTTGATCGGTTAATGGGGCATATAAACAAACCTTTAACGTTAAATACGGTACAAATAATACGGGTTAACGCCGGATACTATTACAGGGACTGTTAGCTAACTGTTCGGTTAGCAAGAAGTAACGTTAGCAACAAATTGGAGGAACTAGGCGGACTTAAACTGACAGCTAACGTTAACGCTAGCAAAAGGCGCTGTCGTTGTTTTCTTACTATGGACAAAACGCTCAAAGACAGTCCTGATCTTCAGCCCACAGTACTCACCATCTCTTTTGGTGGCCTTTCTGTTGTTCTACCGAACAGCCCCATTGTGACTACCGAGTTAAATACCAAGCTAACCCACTGTACACCCACCTCACTAAAACTAGCTGGCTAGCTCAGCTTGTCGAACCAGCACTTCCTGTTTTCGCTCAGTCCCCTTGGGCTCAGTACGAACATGAAGGAGCATTCAGTCCATCTGGTCCTCATCAAGTGCTCAAGGGAAGAAAAAAATCGAACCAGACACACAGCCAATAAAATGTGTTTTCTGGTAAGCCATTTATTAACATTAACAAAAGGGTTAACATAAAATATATTCACTATGCATTTATGACCAGTCAAAACTTTATTTAATTTTTTTTTGACTAAACAAAATAAATACAATAAAATGTAAGATATCTGTAATTACATTCTGACTCAGAAATGTGAATTCCAGATAGCTCCATGACTAATTAATATTTAAATTCTTTCTCATTTGCTTGCACAAAGTGGTCACTATCTTCCCACGATACCTTTGATTTAGCACATTTAAAGAAATCATACATCTTAGTTATTACTTGTCAAATTCATTTGAAGATATCTGAAACTTAAGTTATTACTTGTCGAAACTAAAGTTAATATATCTTAAACTGAAGTGTACACATTGAAGTTCCTTTTAAGAGATCTATTGTACGGTTATATTTGTCCATAATCAAAATCAAACTTGAAAACAAAAGGCCACTGATGCAGTAGAAGGATGTATTTTATGCAGGCAAAATAAATCCATTGTCCATACAAAGTCTTTGTGTTTTTCTTGTGTTTTTTTTTATCCTTGGCAAGCAATATAACACATTAATCATGGCCCCTTTTCCTCTTGCTCTTTAAAAAAAACATCCATGCTTACTTGTCTGAAACATTTATAACCTGAGGTGCCTAATGCTGCCTAATTTTCTACAATAAAAACTATTAAAAAAAAAAAAAAAAATTATTTTCAAGTGAAACTTACATGTAAAAAATGCTTGCCATAGGTTTATGTATTGCCAGAACAAACTTTCCTCAGTGTGAGTGGATTAAAGCATACTCCTGAGAAAGTGCAAATAAAGTGCTTGAGCTGACAGTGTGGAGTCAGATTTGTCAGTAAAACATAATTTTTTTTAAATAGAATTGTGCCCAACCATCATTTGGGCCTTACCCAATGCTCCTTTTCATCACGAAAACATTAATAAGATTGATGTTTTTTCATTAAAAAATAATAAAATGCTTTAGGCTTTTCTTTCTTTTACTCAACCCAGTGTTAAGTACAACAAAGTGCATTGACACAACCCCCACAGATGTTTTTCAGTTATTTTTAGCTGATTAGACTGCTGCTCAAGGACATACTGTATGTGAGGTAACCAAATTCTTTAAACTAATATAAATGATAAAGTTGTAAGTTGTCCCACCTAACAAGTGCTACGAGGTGTTTTTTTTCTTCACTGCAATTGACACCGCTACATGGATTTGATCATTTTTGGGGTGACTGAGTACAGGGTGATATTGCTATTTTTACTTAGACCCTGTACACTCACACAGGTGTTTTCACAGACACACAGTCTGTCTGATTCGGTCTCTGCTTAGGTGGATGTTGAGTGGAGCTATACTCTATGTACCAGTTAAAACAATCTTTTTCAAAGCAGACATTTTGACTTGTCATAGCAGGAAAAGCACAGGTGTTACTAGTGACATTAGTGATGGCTCTCAAGTGTCCCAGTAAATCATGAGTGTTACAGTGAGCCGCATGCACAAGGACCATGAAACTGAAGCAGCCAAATGGAATTCCAACCATCATTTATTGTATTATTGACATCTTTCCTTATACTGTGATATGTAAAATGTCTTCAGTAAAAAAAGGCCTAGATTAGTTAGTTGTTTTCTGACACATCTTCTTAATGCGGACACAAAAGTCAATTCCTGTACTTTCTGTCAATTGATGCTGCATTCTGCTTCTACATCACTACATTTCAGAGGAAAATATAGTCATTTTTACTCTACTACATTTATCTGACAGTTATTGTTACTAGTTTGCAGTCTATGATTTGTCATTCAAAACCTCTGATAAATATTTCTGAACATAAGAAGTTGTTATACGTAAAACTATCCAACAGTATAGAGTAGTAATTATAAGCTCCACCTCAACTCATTTAAAATGCTGGTTACACATTAATGTTTCAGTAATAATAATTTTATAACATAACATAGTAACACAATATTCCAAAGAGGCAACTAGCCTGTTTACTTTTCATACTTTAAGTATATTTAGCTATTTATACTTCTGTGCTTTAATTGAAATAAAGTTTTGAATGCAGGACTTTGGCTTGCTTTTTACACAGGGGTATTACTATTTTTATTTAGGAATTTATCTTTTTCTTACACCACTGCCAACGGTACATTTGTTAATTTGGGCATCTGGGCATGGGTCAGGTCAGGATGGTTAATTTGGCTAATTTTTCCTATTTACATATTTGTTAGTTCATATTAATATATAGGTTACATGTACATTTCATCATATGGCCAGGCTACACCTGCATCACAGTTTATTTCCTTATTCGAACCCTTTAGATAGCTCTTGCTTTAAAGGGGTGATAGAAGGCAAAACCGATTTTACCTTGTCATAGTTGAATTACGACAGTTTGGTGGGTAACTAGGACATACATAGAACCTCAAAATCCCATTGACACCTCTTTCCTCTGCAAATCTGAAATTTGAAACTGCCTCTGAAAACGGGCAAATCTCAACGAGCCACCGAGTTGACGTTAACTCAGTGGCTCCTCCTTATTTGGCTCTAGTCTCTACCTTTGTCACGCCCCAACATTTACATAGGCTACACCACTGATCTGAGATCAGGTAGTCTTCTGAATAGGTCGTGCAGATCTCAGAAATTGTATACATTATTCGTCTGCTATTTCATCACTAAATTCACTTCTGAAACTTTTTTATGCGAAAAATCAACTATGTGGGCTGTTTTACGAAAATTGATGGCTAATTGCAAATTTTGTCCGACTGTGTGTCGGAGTTCAGCGGCCGGTGCTGCCTGGGTTGCTGCCTCACCTACCGGCCTGTCCTCCTTCACAGACCATGGCCCGCTGTGAGCTAGATGGAGCTCCCTCCCGGCCGGCAGCCTGCAGCACTCCATACCCGCGCAAAATCACTGTTTCTGGGTTACTGGACTATCAAACGCCGCTGCCCTGACAGAGCTCCAGGGTCTCCCTCCCCTCTTCCTGCTAAATGGCCGGTGTGTGTGAATGAGAGCGTAGTCAGCAAGCTTGTTACGCCCGCAATCTCTTACCACAGGTTCCAGTTAATCTTATAATGGATATGTGTGTTGAGTTATTTAAACAAATGATCGCGGAAATAAACGCCTCTTGTCTACGAGTGAGCTGGATGGAGCTCTATCAATGAGAGCTACCTTGCCTCCTCCTAACGAGACCTCTGAAATTCACAAAAATGCATTAAATTGAAATCGGACAAAAGTGTTAGCTAAGCTTTGTAAGACCTTAGGGTGCTGTGATATACATGCCGTAATGCAATTCAAACTGTACATATATTATAGTTATGCCGGCAGCTGGCACCTGAGCGCCGGTAGTCCAGTAACCCAGAAACGGTGACTTTGCCCCGGGTATGGAGCGCAGCGGGCTTCCGCTTTCCGTCAGCGGGCTTCCGTTTTCCGTCAGACTGTGTGGAGCTCCTGAAGTCCGACACGTCTTACCAAATTTGCAATTAGCCATACATTTTTGTAAAACGGCCCATATTTGAGCTTTATATAGTGGATTTCTCGCATAAAAAAGTCTCAGAAGTGAATTTAGTAACGAAATAGCAGACAATGTATAACATTGCAGTGTCTGAAATATGAGACCTGCTGTCTTGTCTCCAATGTATGTGTATGTGGTTCGCTCAACCAATCAGCGCGCAGCTCATCTAAATATTCATAAGCATACCATATTTGGAAGAAAAACTCTTGTTCTAAATAGGGCCATATTCACAGGGTAGTTAAGGGCCCACAGAATAGCACTCGGGCCATTTTCAGCCCCACCAATGTGAAATACTCTATATAATCATTCTATCACCCCTTTAAAACTGTTTGCTAAGCTCCAGATATTAATTAGATATCTGTAACGCTAATTTCATAGATATAACTGTAATGTGCACACATCAATCCTGAAGCATGTGAGATTAGGATGGAGAAACTCTACCTGACAGCTTAAATTTAGGGCAAACGTGTCACACTGCTGTCTCTACGGCTTGTGACGTATTCCACGGTCCCCATTCTAGATTTTTCTGATATCGATCGGTTTTTGCACCAATCACGTACGGGCAATGGGTGTGACCCAGCCAATCACAGACGAATGGGGCGGGCTTAAGAGAATCCATCTGTCAGAGCCTCTGGGTGAAGTGAGGGCCGCCTAGAAGTGGGAGAATCCGGTCTGGACATCATTGCTCTCTGGGATTACTCTGAATGAGTTTGCTATAAACAGCTTGACTTACATAACAGCTAGTAATTCTGTTAGTACTCCCTCAGCTAGCTTTCCCGTGCTTTTTTTTTTTCATAGCAGAGGACACGCTTAGTTACATTTCATTTTGGAATAGACCGCCGTTGTATGTCTACCTTTTCCTCATAGCTGTCAAGTGCGGTCGTTGCGGAGGATAATTTACAAGAGGTGAATTTTATTGTGTTCATTATGTCAGTCGTAGGGATTGATGTGGGTTACCAAAATTGTTACATTGCTGTGGCCAGGAGCGGCGGCATTGAAACCATTGCCAATGAATACAGTGACAGATGCACACCGTAAGTATAAATATTGACAGTCATCACCGTGAAATGTGGTCTGGGCTGACTGGTTATGAGTTGTGAGATGTTTGCGACTGGAGGCGCACTGGCTGAGCGGTGATGGTGTACAGGCAGCAGGGGTGGTGGCTGTGATGAGGCCTCGAGTTTTTGGTTTATTCACCGTCACAGCAGGTTAACGTAGGTCAAATTGTCGCGTGTGTGTAGGTCGCTTTCTGAAATTACCATTTCTTCTTACAGACAGACAGTTGACATGCACATACAATGACCAGCCCATAAATGACAGTGATAAGGGATCTAAGGGTGTATTACAATAGTCATACTGTTTTATTTATAGAGGATAATGAATTAACTAAATGTTCAATGCTAAGAAATTTCCATGTGGGTTTGTGACTCCGGAGGGCCATATAGCAGGCTAACTGGAATTCGCTGCAGCATCCTGCAAACAGGGATGTGCAGCTGGGAAGGAGAGGGAGCATTGCACCTTTAAGGGAATGGGGATATTTTTGTGGCAAGGTGAAACTAGGCAGTGACTTTTCACTGCCAGCCAGTGTGAAATGGATCCCTAAACCTTGTATGACTAGAATCATTCATATAAACACAATGATTTGCAGTTTGTCTGCTAAATAAGAGTTACATAAGTTTCAGAAGTGATGTTTTTTTTAAGGACAGGATGAGCTTACTTTTGAAGGAAACTGTCTCACTGCCCTAGTTTGTGGTTCTTCCTCAGACTCCCTTGTGAAATTTCATCAATTGAAATTTGCCTCTCAGCACTCAACATTTGATTCGGTCCGCAGCAGTCAGTCAATTACAGTTCTGCCTCGTCTGCCACATCTATTCACAGGATTATTTCTGTTGTAACCTACCTAATTTAGTGATGTATTTATCTTCCATCAAGGGCTTGTGTATCTTTGACCTCCAAAAACCGCATGATTGGAAATGCAGCCAAAAGTCAAGTAAGATCATCCATGGCAGTTTGTCTAATTTCTGTAATAAAAGCAACATTACACACTGAAATGACATTAACTGTAACTGTTGTCTTTTTGATGAGTTTATAATCTTTACAATTCACATTTACTAAATAACCACTATATTTACTGAGTATCTTCTTCTTTTAGATCACAACAAACTTCAAAAATACAGTCCATGGCTTCAAAAAGTTCCACGGCAGAGCATTTGATGACCCATTTGTCCAATCGGAAAAACCCAAACTGCCATTCAGCTTACACAAACTGGCCAATGGCAACGCTGGAATTAAGGTAAAGCACTGTACAAAAAAGAGCATGTTTTCTCCCCCACTTTTCTGTTTTCCCCCTTTTTTCTCTGACCATGACCATTTTCTGCTGTCATTGCACACCTTTGTTCTTTAAATTCAACCATGATGCTGATCGTGATAAGTAAGTGGGATGCACAGATGTTTTTCTCTCTGTAATCCACCTCCAAACAACATATTGGCTTTATGCTTAATATGCCTTACACTCCAGCTTTTAATTAGCCTTGGAGGTCTTAATTGTATCATGTTTACAGGTGCGTTATTTGGATGAAGACAAAGTGTTCACTTTCGAGCAGATCACAGGGATGCTGCTCACCAAGCTGAAAGAGACGTCAGAGAGCGCTCTGAAGAAGCCGGTGGTGGACTGTGTCGTCTCTGTGAGTGATGAAAACATTACAGAAGCCCATCAACATAATTCACAAAGTGGTTCAATGATACATATTGATTGGTGCTTTGTTTTATAGGTCCCAAGTTTCTTCACAGATGCTGAAAGGCGATCGGTGTTTGATGCTACTCAAATCGCAGGGCTGAACTGTTTACGGCTAATTAATGACACCACTGCAGGTCAGTGTTCTTGGCAAAATTGATAACACTGAAAGGTGGAAGGACATTTAGTTTTGTGCATTCAGCTTTGTGAAATACACGAACCTTATATGGAGGTGCACACTGAACTCTTGCAAGGCATTAGTAGAGTAGAATAACTTGGGATTATTATATTTGGATTTGGATTCACAGTGGCTCTGGCCTATGGGATCTACAAACAGGACCTTCCTACTCCAGAAGAGAGGCCAAGAAATGTGATATTTGTTGACATGGGACATTCATCATTCCAGGTCTCCATCACTGCCTTCAACAAAGGCAAACTCAAGGTTAGCCTTTCACCTTTTCCCACCTCGATCCACACTTGCAGCTTTTAATCCCAACTCAATGTCAATTTTGCTCCGTCAGGTCCTCGCCACTGCATTTGACCTATACCTTGGTGGACGTAATTTTGACGAGGCGTTGGTAGATTACTTCTGCGAGGAGTTTAAGAGCAAGTACAAGCTTAATGTGAGGGAGAACCCAAGGGCTCTGCTGCGGCTGCACCAGGAGTGCGAGAAACTGAAGAAGCTAATGAGTGCCAACTCCTCCGATCTGCCTCTGAACATAGAGTGCTTCATGAATGACATTGATGTTTCTGGCAGGATGAACAGGTATACATTTAAAGTTCTCCTCCATCATGCAGCTCTATGGTGGAAAATCTAGCAGTATAAATGTTTATTTCTTCTTCATTTGTAACCCATAGGGGGCAGTTTGAAGACATGTGTGCTCAATATCTGATGAGAGTAGAGATGCCACTGAAAGCAGTTCTTGAACAATCAAGTATGTGCCTCACATTTGGTTGAATTTATCAAGGTATTTTGCTTGAGTACTGCATATAGTAAGAATCCACTCAGTCCTGTGTGTGTTTTATTGACAGAGCTGAGCCGGGATGATATCTATGCAGTGGAGATTGTTGGAGGAGCAACGAGAATTCCAGCTGTTAAAGAGAGAATCGCCAAGTTTTTCGGCAAAGACATCAGCACCACGCTTAATGCAGACGAAGCGGTCGCTAGAGGCTGTGCACTTCAGGTGTGACTCTTCTCTTGACCCCAACATATGTTTTCTTGTTTCAGTGCACTGCGTAAATATTCTGTAGCTCGTAAAATATAATCCAGTATATGTATATTTCTGTGGTG